>NC_059072.1:116376135-116423635 GCF_020497125.1 Mauremys mutica
ACATTTAAGGGAAATCAGAACAAAAGGGCACCCTTAAATACAAAATGGCATATTTTAAGTGTATTGCATAGATTCATCCCTCTCAATGTGCCAAAGCCTGAATATGAGACACGCAGAGTTTGACAAAGACTCAAAGTGAGGGGGACACAACTAATGCAGGAAACTCAAAATGCTATGCAGTTCACTCTTTTAGTGGAAATGACTTAGGATAAAATTTTCCAAAGCACCTAAGTAACTCAGGACTTAACCTAATTTTCAAAAGTTATTTAGGAAATTAGGAATTTGTCCCATTGTCTCTCAATGAGATTTAGGCTCAAGAAGGCAATTCATAGCATGTAAAATTAAACATGCACATAAAAGTCTTTGTGGAATAGGAATAATTGCCAGTGATTCCTGAGTTCTAACTTTGAGTTTACCCTTACATTTGACCTTTCCCCACTAGATTTTCCTTTTAGCTGGCCCTTTAAATCTGCAAGAGACAGCCAGCTGCATTCCTTAAATGGCCATTTTGACTCTGGCAACTGCAATCCAGCACCTCCCTCCTAACAAATATTTAACTCTTATCTTACTTTTTCTTCTCTCTCACACCTCATGTGGTATTACATAAACAACAGGGATCACTTACCTGACACTGAAATGCTCCAGTTTCTAGGGTGAAATATAGCATCTGTATTTTGAAAAAAAAAAATGCTATCTTACAGTTTTTAGCAGAGGATGTGAAACTACTAGAGTAATTTAGATAGGCAGAATACAACTACTTGCCCTTAGAATTTGGCCAGGACACTGGAATTAAAACTCTACTATGGGGGTTGGAGGAGGGTAATGCTAAGGCATTTCTTAATTAGCACAAGAGATCAGGACTTCAGTTTTAAGTCTCATTTTGGAAGATGGTTTTGTCAAATAACTCTGGGGGAAGAGTACCACTTAATGAATTACCACCATTTACAGAAACTCCTGAATTTCTTTAGGGATTTTACATCCTGCTACTGACCCAGCCTGATCCTTATGAGTTACGATGGGATCACAGCCTTAAAGCAGGATGGCTGGAGGCTATTGGCCAATAATTAGCTGTAATTATTAATTCATTTTTGAAAATTAACATTTTATGGGCACCTGGTGCTCAGTAATGAAATCGCTAAGACTCTGGTTTCCATCTAATTCTACTGGGATTTAATGTGACAACTATTCAGGATGCTGGTTTGACAACTCCTCCAAAGGGTGACATCTTCTCAAGCACCTATCACCATGTAAGGTTTTGCCCATTCTCTTATATATATTACATCCAAAAAAAAACCATGTTAAAACAACATCAAGTTTGCAAAGTCAAGCACTAAAAAGTTAGAAAGGGCCAGATACAGGGTTGCATACGAAATCTTAATTTGGCTCCCTCATGTATGCACTATGATACAATCTTTAATTACAGGATGACATACTCTTTTTTCCATAAGACCTCTGCCTTATTTGGTGAACTTAATATTTCTTTTTATCCTTCTCACTCAGAGTGTGGTCCTAGGCCTTAAACAAACTCCATCCAAACCCAGCACTGAATATAGAATTATTAATTTCCACAGGGGCATTTCTATGGTGCTTTCATCACAGAATTGGAGTCTTTCACAAACATTAATGAATTTATTTCCACAACACCCCTGGGAAAATAGGTGGTTTAATTAATCCCATTTTACAGATGGAGAACTGAGGTCCAGAGAGATCGCCCAATTTGCAACCCTTAGGGCCTGACTTTTCAGAGTACTTATTATATAGCACTTTATATGTTCAAAGCTCAGCTCCTGCTGACTTCTGTTGCAGCTGAGTGCTCAGCATTTCTACAAATCAAGCCCCAGATATCTCCTGGTGGATAGCCAGAAAACAAGGACAAATAGTGACCATCTGTGAAAAGTTTGGTTTAAGTGACTTGCCCAGCATCAGATAAGATCTTTGTGGCAGAGGCAAGGATAGAATCCTATTTTCCAGGGAAGCATTCAACTGCCTTAACCACAAGACTCTCCTTTCTCCTCCTGCCATCTCCAGTTCTTCAAATAGTACACACCTTCAAAATAATGCAACAAATGAGGCAGCCTCCTTCACTACACAGCCCTGATTCCTCTGTCAGAGCTCCATGTGGGCACTGAATGAGACAGGTGTCCTGTTGAAAAAACTAGTTATGTGATCATGTAATTAAAGACATTATCATAATTCTTAGGCACAAGGGTAATTTATTATGGTTGCACTAGCAAACTTCATACTGACATTTCCAAACTTTTGAGCACTTAACTTTGCAACCTCAACTTTTCACATTTTTTAAATATAATTTCTTAAACAAAAAACAAAACTGAAAAAACAGAAAATCCATCATGTAGAACCACATTGACCCAGAGCTTAGGTCAGCAGCAGGATTCAGATGTTTAGATCTGTAGCATAGGCCTCTTTTACCCTTATGTGGACCAGAAGGGAATGAGACATCCACTTCGCCAGTGGCTTACGTGGCTATTTGCTGACAGCAAGGGAATATAGAGACCCAGGACTCGTGGGCTCAATGCTGGGTTCAGGAGAAGAGTGTGCTTTAGTGCTTGTAGACTCTTCTGACTCTCTGCCCCCAGCCTATCATCTCCTAGCCAGCCCTCTAATGCTATCCAGCTCCCCCATGCCCTGCCCTGGCCCATGTTGCTCTCCAACTCCCCATCCTCTCCCTTTGATTCCTGCAACTCTTTCATGTCCCCCTGCTCCTATTCGCTCCCTGTCTTCCCCTCCACTGTTCCTCAATCTTCTGCATTCAAGTCAGGCAGCTTCCTCTTTCTCCTCTGCAGGAGGGAAGCACCGAGAGCACAGGACTGACAGTCTCCCTGATCTCAGTTCCTGTGACTGGCTCCACAATCTCCCTGGCATCTGGGAGGAGCTATTGCAGAGACAGTTCTGCGCAGCTCCTTTAGCCCAGCCTACAAACTCAGTTGTTCTGTGGGGAATGGCATGTATTCAGTCCAGTTGCTATGTACGTGCTGCGAGGTGATGGCACTCACTCAGTGGGGACAGAATCTTCGGAGCATTTAGCTGCCAAACTCTAAAATTGCTAATGTGCATCTGCAAACGGATTTCTCAGACGCTCATAATTTGGGTAGATTTTTCTGGGGATGGGAACAGGCATGCCCCAGACTGCAGGATGTCTCCCCCTGACACATGTCAAGCCCGAAACTATGGTTTATTTATTTTTTAACATTTTAATAATATATTTCCCCCTAATCCCATTCTCAGAAATGGCTGAGCAGTGTTAGTTGAAATTTAAGAAAGTAAAATAAAATCAGCCTGAGAAAGACAGCCGGCATGGAAAACTTGTGCCCCCTAATGGATAAAGTTTGGCAAAGTTACAAGCAACTGAAAACACAGTTTTATAATGGTTAGTGTGAGGCAATCTTATCTGTCGGTGGAACTACCAGCCCTGCCTCTACTCCAAAAACAATGTATTTCTATCTATAATTATTTACAGATAGAGCTGGTAGCTGTGCTTATAGTTCAGGTTGTCTAGCATTGTCCATTATTTCAAAGGATATTCTAAAATATGAGGCATCATTCTGAAAATTGTCTTGACTTCAGTGGGAGCTGCTGGGTTCATAGCACTTTTGGAAATTAAGCCACTTATTTAGTCATCTAGCTATGAATTTAGAAGCCTAACTTTAGGCATCCATTTTTAAAAATCTTGGCTATGTATATTTAGCTATAGTGCTAATTTTGCTACCTATTCACTGCTGACTCAAGTCTATTCGCAGCCTGCCTGACTCTGCTTAGCACATGCGAGCTGACCAGAATGTATGTGACAGGCCCAAGTGCTCTCATGCCATTAACATGGCATTAATCTAGATCACCCACAGGCTGACTGCAGAGTTGAGCTCAAAGAAGTTTCTGTTTTGGTCCAGGCTTAGAGCTGCGCTTAGGGGTTCTCCGTGTGATATGATTAAGTAGTGTTGGGAAGACTACGTGCACTCCCAGCCCTCTGTGTCCTGGGGCATGATACATCTGACAACCTCTTTGAAGCCTGAGAGCTCACTGACAGTCACCTGTTGGGTTTGTGAAGCTGCTATAGAATTTTAAATTACTCCCAGCTCAGGAGCAAATGGAACTATTAAAACCATAGGGTAATATTCAGAATAAGGTCACTGTATCATCTTGCTTCCAACATGAAATTTTAGGTAGAAGTGCGTGCATGTTTGTTTGAAGAGGTGCTTCGGTATCAGAAATAGATGAGGGAGGAGTAAAGGTGGACTGAATCCCAACAAAGAAAAAATTAGGAATTAGTTCTGATACAAATTCATGATTAGACAATTAAGTATTTGTAATATAATTAGAGATGGACCCAAACCAGAATACCAGATTTAAACTCCCTCAAACTGCTGCATCAAGACTTGAATCCAAATGTTGTGGTTTAGAATGTTCTGTGGTGTGTTATGGATATATATTAATTTTCAGCACTGCATTGAGATGTAATTTTCACTGTCTCCATAATGGTGAATGGTGCTAGTGTATCTCCCTGAAATTCAGAGAGTTATTTTGTTTGCTGCAGCAGGCTCAATGTCATTTGGAGAAAAAGGTTAAGACACATAAAAAAAAGGCAGTTCACCACTGGAATGCATGAGAGAGGGCAAAGAGTTGGAAAGATTATGAAGTCTTCACCTTTCTTAGGCATCTTCTATGTCTTGGATCATCATCTTGGCAGTCTAAAAAATGTTTTCTGCTTGTGAGTTGGTTTTGGAGAATATTATTTAAATCAGTGCATTTCCAAAATACAGTTTTTATTCTCGTGACATATCAAGTCAGAGTTCAGACCTGATTGTGGGAGATGGAGCTTGTGTTGGTAGATGATACCTGTCTGGCAATAGATGAAGATCATATATCCATGCTGATTTTGCTAGATCAGTTCCTTCTACGCTGATGAACATGAGGTATTGTTAACTTGCCTGTGGACCATGGAATACATTGAGTGATTCTTAAATGGCTGTGCAACTTTTTTCCTTGAGAGGTCCCAGAGAGTAGTTTTTGACAATTACTCTTCTGCTCCAAAGGTGCTGTTATGTGGCATACTGCAATGTTTCCATCCCCATCCATTTTATTGCATGTTGTGTATGGGTCCATTAGGAAGATTAGTGAGGAGGCATAATTTGCTTTGTCTTCAGTATTCTAGTGACACCCAGCCCATTGTCCCCCTTTCATCAGAGACCGATGATGCAGTTGAATACTTTACTGAGTGTGTGGCTAAGATTGGGGCAAGTTGGCGGTGGTGCAATTCAGACAAGAGAGCAGTGATGTAGGTAGGTTGGGAAAAGAAACCAGAACCAGGTTATATGAGTTCCTTGATTGCTGGCATGTACCTGCTCTTTGTTACTCATGTTCAGTAGATAAGGGTCTTTTTGATTCCTCAGGGATGCTATAAGGTGAGCTGTTACCCGCGCTTTTTGCAGTCTCACTTGGCTAGAAGGCTGGAAATGTTCTCTTAGGTGTAGACCTACTTATTGTCATCCATGCCTTTCTTGCTTTGAGATTGGATTTTTGCAAAATGTTCTACATCAGGCTACCTTACAACTATTCGCTAAAGCAAGTGCAGAATGTGACTGTCACTGTCCGCTTGTTAAATGTTGTATCAACCAAAGAAGTATCACACCTGTGCTCTACACTGGGTGCCTGTTAGTTTCTGAGTGGAGTTAAAAATGTTAGCTTTGAACTATAAAAGCTCTAAGTGATTTAGGACTTGCCTTCTTAAGAGATTATTTTTCTATATATGTGACATTGCCCAGTTACAATCTGCAAAGATGGTTGAGCTATCCCTCACCCCCAGTTCAATAGAGAGGAAACAGGATATTTTCCATGAATATTCCTTGGCTTTGAATTTATTATCCCCAATGTCTGAATAGCCCAATAGCCCAAATTGGTTAAATTTTAGAGCATCCACAAAGATCATCTTTTTTCTCTGAGCTTTGGTGAGAGTTGAGGCACATAGGGTGGGTTAGGATTTTTAGGGAAACTGTATTTATCTGATTGGTTGATTTAATTAATTTGGGGAGGGGGTTATCTGGACTGAGCTAGTATTTTTAATTAGTTTAATTTTAAATTGTGGATATTTTTAGTTATAAGCCCTCAGTATATAAGGTTTTTTTGTTTATAAATTGAAACAAATGAAAAAAGTAAATACATTCTATATTTAAGACCTTTTAGAGTAATTTACTCTTCCTTGTAATTGTGTGTAGTGAACAAATTATCTTTATATTACAATTCAGTTTTCCTTTAAGTGCTTGTTTCCCTTTTCTGGCACATCAGAGAAAACCTGTTGACTTTAATTGCACTCTCCTTAGGCTCATGATCTTTCTTGCCAGGCCAATTTTTCAAAATTATCCTACCTGTACTAAAAATGATATGCTGCGTGGTTCTGGCTGAGATAGTTCTGATCAACTCTTCCAAATCTGAAGGCCTAGTCTTTGGCAGTAGAACCTGATAATTCCAGGAGACCTGTTCCTTGGCAGTGAAACTCAAGAGTTCCAGGATCCTGTACTGTTTGAATAGATTTGGCACTTTTTCTCTGAACTCCACGTTCCTGGGTTTGATCTTTTTTTTTTTATTTTTTTTTTTAAAGAACCGTCCTCTCACGTGCACAGATTAATGGAATGTAGAGGTGAAAAAGAATGTAACACTACCTAATCCACCTCACTCTGCCAAAGCAAGATTGTTCCCTACCAAATATTGTTCAGTGCTTTGATCACTTTACTCAGTCAATGGGCTTTTCATCATTTCTCTTAGAAGTCTATTCCACACTCTAATAAACCTAACTGAGAAGATATCTCCTATCCCTTGTCCATATAGTCAGCCTCTTACGTTGTGCTCATTTTTCATCCTACTTACATTATTACAAACATCAAAAATATAGAACATTTTTCATCTTATTAGTGCTTTCCCTACTTACTCCTACAGAGTTCTGTTCCACTTTTAGTTGTCTCTAACCTTCTGGAGTATGAAAGTCCAAGAAGGGTGTGGATGATGGATCTGTCACAGGCCATCTTATTCAGAAGAAAAGTCAGAGATGCAGACACCCAGTGTCAGTGACTGAGACATGGGTGGTAGTGCCTAGCACCCGGAATTGGAGTCATGCTTTATGATTAAAGCAGGAGTCGGTAGCATGGCTTCGGAGCCCAGGGTCAGAGCTGGAGACAGGGGCTGGGTGCCAGAGTCAAGGGTTATGGACCAATGAGATATTTCAGCAACCTTATACAGGTCCATGGTGAGTCATTCAGATGACATGATCTGTTCTAAGTATTCCATTGTGTCTTTTCTGGAATTTGCATTTGTTGAACACATTGAGGTGGTACTGGGAGTCTCTCCAAGACAGTGTACATGTGATGGTTTGGAGGTCCTGACTTTCCGAGAAAATGAGGATGTTGTCCAGGTAAATGATGACAAATTGGTCCACCATGTTCCTAAAGATGTCATTTATGAAATCAAAAGCTGAAAGGTCACCAGGACATTGCATAGCATGACTAACTACTTGACGTGATCATACATGATACAGAAGGTGGTCTTTAATTCATCTCCTTCCTGGATCCTCACCAGGTTATAGGTCTCAGAGGCCCAACTTTGTGAGATCTTGGCAGAGCAGAGTCTTTTGAACAGCTCATTAAATGAATGGTAAGGCCTACCAGTTTCAGATTGTAAATTTGTTCAGAGCTCAGTAGTCTACACAAGACTGGAGAGAACCATCTTTTTTTGTCACGAAGAAGATTGGGGCCCCTGCTCAGGAGGTGATGGGGCAAATAAACCCTTTCTGTTGATGTTCCTTGAAATAATCCAAACTACAGGCATTCAGGAGTTCAGAAAGGGAGTAAATGTGCCCGAAGGGAATCTCTACTCCCAGTTGGAGATCAATGGGGCATTCATAGGTGCAACCACTGCAACAAGGCAGTAGGATGTCAGCTTTCTTGTTGTTGAATGCATCAGCATAGAGTTGATATTTAACAGGAATCCTTGGAGCTGTTGTGGGGTGAGAGGTGTGTCATGGAGATTGTGAGGTCACCTTTGGATCCTCTCTGCATCTCTGAATTCTTTGGGGGAACCAAGTAAACAGCAAAGGGTTATTGGTCCTGGGTTGGTTCTTGGCAAACAGAACTGTCAGCAAGATGGGGAGACAAAGCATACTGGACTGCAAGTGGCTGTGTGGGTTGTGAGTGATGAGCCAGGGGAAGCCAAGGAAAATTGATGACTGTGGTGCACAAATTAGCCCAAACTGGAGGATTTCTTGGTGGCCTGGAAGGGTAGTTACCTCTAGGGGAGCCATCTGGTAGGGGTCCAGGCCCGATGAAAGGCGTGACCCTGTCTATAGACTCCACTAGCTCATGGGAGTCCTTGGGTGGGGATATTGTATGCTTGGGTGAACTCTAGATCAGTGAAATTGTCTGAGGCATCCAAGTCCATTTAGGTTGGTGTCAGGCATTGCAGGGTGTCAGAGCCAGAGTTGGAGATAGGGTTGCCAAACCTCCAGGATTGTCCTGGAGTCTCCAGGAATTAAAGATTAATATTAAATTAAATATTATGTCATGCGATGAAACCTCCGGGAATACATCCAACCAGAACTGGCCACCCTAGTTGGAGATGTGTTTGACGTCCAGTGGCCATCACCAGGATACCCATGGGCAAGTGTTGGTGTGGACTACTGGGGAGAGGAAGGGCACCAATTCCCAGCCCAGATAACCCACCTTGAGACTTGGGGGTTGGTGTTTCCTGACCAGAGTGCAGATCAGACCTTGGCATGGTGGCTTGGTGCAAAGTGTCCTGGTTCCCCTGCAGTATAGACATAGGCCTGATGCCTGGCATTGATTTTTCTCCATGTTGGAGATGTGGGG
The DNA here is from genome assembly GCF_020497125.1 of Mauremys mutica. Lineage (NCBI taxonomy): Eukaryota > Metazoa > Chordata > Testudines > Geoemydidae > Mauremys > Mauremys mutica. The sequence goes on from NC_059072.1 coordinate 116,385,003, forward strand.
CCAGACCTCATTGACTTGCATGCGTTCAGGCAATGGATAAAGGACTGGTGAGGGGGCAGAGGGGGAGGAAATAGTTGGCGGAGCTAGTGGGAGCTGGGAGGACCTTCTTATTTCTTGGTGGCATTCGGTCAGGTGGCTGTGGACCTTGAAGCATACGTTGACTAATGCAGGCCAGCTTGGGATTCCACCCATGTGAGTTAATCTTTGCTGTCATCATTTAGGCTGAGCCAGACATGGTAATGCTGAGCAGCCTCATTCCATGCAGTATCTTTTATCAAGTGTCAGAAGTCTGCTGCATAATTAGCAACTGACCAGCATTCCTGCTGCAACACCTGAAGTGTGGCTTCAGCCATACACTCATGACTTGGGTCAAGAAAGATTATCTCCATAGCCCGAACAAAGTCCTTAAATTGTCCCAGAAGTGGGCTTGATTTTTCTGGGAGCAGAGATGCCCAAGCCAGGGACTCCCAAGTGAGCAGGCTGATAATCAATCCCACTCGGGCTCTGTCAGTGAGGTACAAATGTGGGCATAGCAGAAATAACTGACACTGATTTAAGAACCCACTAAATTCATCACAATCACCACTGAACTTGTCAGATAGGGGGAGTTTGGGCTCATGGGGATCGAAGCTGAAGACAGTGTGGTTTGAGCTTGCAGGACCTCATTCTGCATCTGCAGGGTGGCAGTCTAGGCCTGCAAGGTGTATAGGGCTCCCACTATATCTGTCAGATAGATATTGGCTTTTGTAGAATCCATGCTCACTGTAACAGCTCTAGTTCTCTTATTGTTGGCATGTGGGAGTGTGTGTGTGTGTGGGGAAAACTGTCCAAATTGTCACTAACTGGGACGTGGGTGATCATGCCTAGCAGCTGGAGCTGGAGTCTGGCCTCATGGTTAGAGCTGGAGTCGGAAACTAAGAATCAGAGCCCAGGGTCAGAGCAGTTAAAATGTAGCTTCTTCCCTCTCTCCTGCTTCATCCAATTCTCTGTTCAGTTTTGAGAATGAAGGGAAGTATTTGACTGGATTCCTCTTATTCATGGTTGAAGTTCAGAATGGTAGCGTATGCCAGGGAGAAATCCCTGACAACTAAGTTGGACCAGAGCAGGAGCTGCATAATAGCGATTGTGCCTGGGTTCAAGTATTTGTGTTTCAGCTGTATAGGTTTATTTGTATTCATGTTTATTTTCCTGGTCTCCTTCCTAAATATCTCAGGATATTATAGATTCTGGATGGTAGAAATACTACAAAAGGACCAGATCTTGCATTATTTCAATCCGCTAAACTAAAGGCTCTTAGAGGTATTAGAACAGTTCCAGAAAACATATGTACAAACAAACACAAATAGTGGTACTTTTGAGAAAACATCTGTAGATGAAACAGAAAATACATGCACACCATGTAATGATGAATCTGGAATTCGGGCAGATACTACTGATGAGAGAAACTATTCTAACCGCCAACCCTTAAAATAAGGAGCAAATTCCCCATAGCTATCTTTTATAAACACTATAAACAAATTCATCAGTTGTGGCTGGAAGAGAGGAGACTCCATCAAACCCATTGGTCTGAGCACATTTTCAGAATGCATTTATGTAAATGGGTTTCTGTATATTCATCAGAAGCAGAATAACAAGGGGATGGGGGAAGGGAACGAGTGATGGCTTCTAAAAGCGTCTTATAGTTTTAATTTAGATAGGCTTTGGTGCTAATGATTCACTAGGTTACGCCCTTTAAATGTTCTTGTCTTGAAAATGCCAAGATATTGAAGCGACTGATCAGATCCTGCACTTGTTATTAAGGTTGGATATTTTTGTTTAAGAAGATCTTGTAAATTATGTACAGTGCATAACTTCTGCAGTTTTGTTTTCAGTTTCTGGACTAACTCGGGGAGACAATAACCCACTAAATTAATGTCTGTGTCTCATTACTTTGGGTGATACCGTGGTGATGAGATAGCTACAAGGTTTGCAGAAAGAAGAGCAAGAGTATTAATTTCAAATTCCAGTGACCTGGAGAATGTGGGGACAACAAGGAAGAAACTATGAAAGTCAGGAAGTTCTGGGGGTTAGCTCAAACTTATTCTTGATTTATTTATTTATTTATTTTGGGTGTCTGCAGCTATGAAAGTGTAAGAAAAGATTCTGATTCAGTTTTCTTGGTACTGCACCTTTAATTAGTGAGTCCGGCTTCTGGAATTGTTTAGCAAGGCAATTCAAGATGGAAAATCCTACCAACTGAGAGATCTTTGCTTTCTTTCTCATGTAGATTTTAGATTTGATTTTTTTGTATTATTATTTATATTATCACAGTGCTTAGGATACCCCAGTTAAGGACCAGGGCCCCAACACTTTTCATTGGTTGAAATTTATCATGGTGGGAGGGGAGAATCTTTTCTTAACCAACTGTACTTAAGAGAACTCTTCCTCCTCAACTATCATCTCTTCGTGCCATCTCTTTTACTAAACTATTGTTCAGGGTTCCTATATTTGTCTGAGGCCTCTATTCTACAGTGACCTCTCTGTGTGTGTGGACCCCTGTGTTTGCATATAGCTCACAGCAGAATCAGGTCCATAGTTCCCAGTTGTGCAAACACTAATTCCTGGGTACATGCTTTCTTCTGTACAGAATCCAACTGAAGTAAAAATTCATGGAACTCTTATGGAGTTGATGAAACTAGTGAAACCAGTTTTTAAGAGACCGTTCAAGGACTATGGAAAATAGGTGTTCTTCTGATAAAGATGGAGCAAACTTGAACACAAGCAGTTAAAGATCAAATAATTCTTTGCTCCTGCAAATATATTAATATTGATAAAAGCTTAATAATAACAGCTTACATGGCTGCTATTGGCATCAACAGTTGCAGGACAATGTTTATGTTAAGGTAAATGCACTCTGACCTCTACTTCAGTACAGCATTTAGTCCAATTGGCTTGAGAAAGTGTCCTAGGTTTTGTGAGTTGATGAGCATTTGAGCTCTGTTGTTTTTAATTTCATTAATTTAACCTAATGTTTCCACATGTTCTTGCTATAGAGCAATGTTGCCTCGTGCATTTGAATACCCCATGACTTCCAAGAGTGATATTTCACAAGCAATGTTTGATGATACATGTGAAAATTTGTCCATTTCATTTACAGGTTTTTTTTCCATCCTCTGAGTTCAGTGACTGTGCAGCAGATGTATCACAGTTGATAGTCTGTGTTATGAGTCGTCTGTTTCATCAAGAGCAACACTACTGTTGTATCAGCCACAAAGGTTACAGCTGGTCTCTGTTATGACAGGAGAAGGCCTTTTGCGTTCTCTGTGGTTGTTAGAGAAGTGGCCGCAGAGTGCCAATAACTTATTACTTTTAAAACATTGCAGGTACTTCAAGAGTTGTCTAATAGCAGTGGTGATTTCTTAATAGGATGGTCTCTCTGGTACCGGTTTGACTGTATTTAATAGCTGGAATTATTACACATCCCCATCTCATTTAGCTGAGTGACTTTCACACCTTAGGAAACCAGTGAAACAATGCTAAAGTTATTTAACATTAATGGGAGCTACCTGCTAGGTGGCACTGGCATAATAACTGCAAAGTAGTAAAGTGTTGGAAGCAAATGAGTTCTGTTAATGAGATTATTGATGCAAACCAATACAGTTTTAGAAAAATCTCAAAACATTTGTATATCACCTGAAATGCATTAAAATCACATGAAATTAACATCAGAAAAAAAATCAAAGCCTTTCTTTTAATTCTAGGGAAGAGTATCCTTCTAGAGACCTATGGCAACCTTCATCTCCTAGTAGTCTGAGAACAAGTCAGATCATTCATTTAGCATTCTGAACCATATACTCTGTATGACATATGACGGGAGCCTCTCCACCCACTGATTTCTGAGAGTGATATTCAATTATAAGGGTGGGATTTTCAAAAACACTCTGTGTTGGCTTAACTGTGTTCCATTGAAGTTAATTATTTCACTGGGGGCAGAATTATTATTTTTACTATTATTTGCATTATTGTAGTGGCTATGAGCCCCAGTCGGGATCAGGACCCCATTGTGCTAGGTGCAGTATAAATACACACCAAAAATTCCAGCCCTGCCACATAGAGCTTGCAATCTAAGTTACGCTGGTGCTGAGTACTTTGGAAAATTTCACCCTACCTTTAAATACATTGACTGCTCCAGAATTAGCACCATCTCAGTGGTAGTAAACAATTAGTTTTTTACCTTTCCCTAATGTCAGTGTCAAGTTCAGAAAGCAATCAAGTCATTGTTAAACAGTGGTTCCTAACATATGGACCAGTCTCGAGAGGTAATTCCAACAAAAGCAATTAGTAAGTTTTGTCATAACATTATTTTCCAAGTGTAAGAGTTGAATTAAAATAGCTAGTGATAGAGCCAGGTGTTTAAACATCAGTGAGATACATCTGGCCTTAAAGACGGCTAAAGTTTATAATATTTTGACAAGTTGAACTGGTAAAAGTTTCAGGAGTGCCTATGTCCATTGACTGTGAAATGAGTTATTTAGGTGAGTGAAATTTTTGCCCAACTATCTAAAGTTATCAACCCAGAACCCAATATGGCCATTAAATCATAGGACCGGGAGCCAACATTCTGAGTTCTCTTCAGGTTAACTGGTGACTTGCTTTGCCTCCTCAAACAGGATGACAGATTAACTTCACTGTATCAGAGGGGTAGCCGTGTTAGTCTGGATCTGTAAAAGCAGCAAAGGATCCTGTGGCACCTTATAGACTAACAGACGTTTTGGAGCATGAGATTTCGTGGGTGAATACCCACTTCGTCGGGTGCAAGTAGTGGAAATTTCCCACTACTTGCACCCGACGAAGTGGGTATTCACCCACGAAAGCTCATGCTCCAAAACGTCTGTTAGTCTATAAGGTGCCACAGGATTCTTTGCTGCTTTAACTTCACTGTGTGCTTTAGTATCTCAATCTGGAAAATAGGATTTTCAGAAATAAGGCCCTAAATTCATAGTTAGCTGTCTAAATAAGTGGCCTGAAGTTTTGCTATTGGCTTCAACAGGAGCTAGAATGGGCCCTAAATTAGTGATCCCTATTCTAGTATTGCATGTATATGTGTATATAAAATCCCAATTTATATTTCATATATCTAGAGATATACATCTCTTTACATACATATATGTATGAATAAAAATAAAGAGGTGTTGTACATAGATAAAGGCATAAGAATTTTGTATTTTGACTATTTTATTTATTTATTTTTTATGTATTTTGGGGCTAGATGGAAAGTATTCTCAGTGGACTAGGACTTTCAATATGAAATCTACCAGCAGTGTAAATAACTATTCCCAGCACAACTTCAGACCTAGAATTTAATGTCATATCACAAGAGCTTCTCCCTCATTTTTGTGGTTATTATATATTATATTATATTTTTAGGGCCTGATTTTCAGAAGTGCTGAGCACCCCCTAACCTCTAGCTGCAGTCAGCTCAGCACTTCTGAAAATAAACCCCAAAGTTATTGTTCACAGAAAGCAGTAGCTGACTGCATTATTTACATAACATGTTACAGTGGCTGGACACACTGGGATACCATACAGAAAGCTAAGTGCAAGCATTCACATACTATTGTAAAGCTGAGTGTTATGTTAACGTCAGATGTATCCCATTGTTGTTGTTTTGGCCCACAGAAGGAACACACAGCACTGAGTAGCCAAATATGATCTCCCAACCTGTGGTGGGAGGGGAAAAGTGGTGGTGTGGTTCCTATGCAATCTCTGCTCAGTCCTTCTTGAGAACCATTTGTATGATCTGAGCCCTGGATCTTTGGGGGCAGGAGCAGCAAACTGGAAAGGAAAGAAGAGCCAGGAAAGTATGATCACCTCACCTGGTTGCAACTCCCCTGACCAAGGAGAAAACAACTCCCATTGGAAAAGTGCCTGTCTTTAAAATGCTGGTTTTGAGTGAATTTCTATAAGTATTTTAAAAATTAGTAGGGGAGTAAATGTAGCTTTGTTTTTAATAAAGCTGTTTCAAGTATCTTTATTAAGCAGATACTGTCCAAGTTTTTAACAGAAGGAAGAAAATCTGCCCAATTTCTCCCTCATTAAAACTGACATTCACCTTTTCTCCACCCTATGCCTGATTCTACAGCCATGTTCTGAAACAATTGCTCTAACTGTCCCCATTTTCTAATGGGGGTATTGGCAATGAAGCTTGGTCACTTAAGCTGGTCAAAAGAGAGGGGAAAACCTTGTAAAAATCTTAACTTAAAAAAAGATTCTTTAATTTTTTTTGATGAAATTTGAAAAAAAAGACTGACTCTATAGGTGCTCATATAATGGGGGAGAGGAGGGAATATATCATTTTCCCCATTTAACAATATTTTAATGAAATTTCACAATTTGAAGTTTTTGTCAAGATTAAAGTATTTCACTGCTGTTCATACAAGCAGAAGTAACCAGCTAATGGACCAGATTCAGTAGAGTCTGGGCTTAATGTTCTGCTAAAAACAGAACCTGGCACAGTGTACTTATCGCTGGTAAGATGTTGCATTCATGTGAAAGAATAATAGGCAGGGCAGATTTTTCTCTGCTAAATAGAACTGGACAGGAAACTGTTTTCCTGTGTCTCAAATATTTTTGAGATTTTGAATTTTTTTCCCCATCCCAAATTGGGACAAAACTTGAAACATCAGTTTTGTGAAGTGAAAAAAAATAATTCAGTTGGATCAATCAAAATGTTTGGTTAGATTTCAATCTCTTTTATTTTTTTTTCTCTTTTAGCCCTTTTTTCAGTCTAGCTAGCTTAAAATTCAAAATGAAAAGTCCTTCCAAAATGCAAAAGCAAATTTTTTCATTTTGGAAATATCAGAACAAAATGTTTCAACAATTTCCAAACTTTTTTCAAAAAATTTTCAAGTTTCATCAAAATTGGCCCTGTTTCATGAACAATTGCAGTTTGGACAATTTGGTGCTTTTGGGTGAAAAAATGTTTTATTGAAAAAATTTCTGACCAGCTCTACTGCTAACCTACACTGAGCTGCATCTTGCATATTAAGCAACCTAAAGCAGCATAGAAATACACACTACATTTGCAAAACTAAAAGACACTGATTGAATATTATCAAAGACCAACTTTCAAGTTGGAGTGCTTTCTCATTAAAACTAATGGAAGTCAATAAAATGTCATTGCCCACCTTACTTCTATGTTAGATCAGAGTTGTACTAAGCCACAGAAAAGATGACACTTTCTCAGGTATTGCCTTAGTATCTATTATTTCTGAAAGTTAATGATTTGTAAAAAATACATAACTATTCTTTACAGTATCTGTATAAACACTTGAGTTTTCTATTATTTCTAGCGGTCACAACTACTCAGATACTACAGTGATTGTGGTATAAATGCTTGGATAGTTGTTACAGATAGGAGATGTATTAGATAAGTTCTGTCTGTCTGTGGACTATATCCTGGATTGACAGGGGGGAATGGAATAGTTGATCCAATATTGTAGTTCTCTTTTTCTCTAATGTTAGGGTTTTAAAGTTACTATAGTTCAAATTCTTCTGCTGTTACTAGAGTTATAAACAATTTCCTTCATTTAGGCAAACATTGGCAGTCTCTCAATCCTTGCTGGGAGCTTCAAATGGGCTACCACTGCACCGTGGGGATTATTCTGCTCTCCAAATAGCAGCAATCCCAGTCTCTTCACAGGGCCAGATCAACCACTAGACACAATAGATCTATGTTCCGGAGTCACTTGGTGCGTATGGTTGCATCATAGGGACACCATGATGTACAGGTTGAGCCCTGGAGAACATCAGGAGATTGTCTCCCTCTACTGAGACCATCTGTGCCAAAAGAGGATGCAGCAGGAATAGATCTGCACAAAGAGATCTTCCCACCACCTGGAATGTGATAAATACCAGGGAGAGGGGAGGGCCCCAACTTCTGCTCATCATGTGGCTTGAGTTGGGAGGGGAAGGTGGTCTCTAGCCACCACAGTTGCACCTCCCAGCCGTAGGTTCCCAGGTGAAGGGGGCTCTGCTCACAATCAGGGTGCCATGGCTGTGTGGGAATTAAATAGAATTCCTTGTTTGAGTAAGGAATACTCACCAGTGGTTACAGCACATTTTAAAACACTTCCCCTTACCTTATCCCCTGCTACTCACATAAGTAAGGGTTGTCATGATCTGGCTCTAAGATTAGAAGTAATGTGAACGGTAGCAATAAAAAAAGGGGGTTTAGGGAAGTGGAGAGGACGAAGCTTACAAAATCAAGGCCTTGATTGCTTAGTTCTGTTATTATACATGATTAAAAAACCCCAAACCAGAAAGCTTGGGTTAAAAATACTACAAAAATGAGTTCTGCAAACATCAAAGGTCATTTGAGTTTCAGCTCCTGTAAGAAGTTAAGCTATGCAATATTTTCATGCTAAATTGTGTTTTAGTTGCTGGTGACAATGTGTCTTTGGAGAGTCCACTGCGTCCAACTTTCTTTTCATTCAAACAACTCCCATCATCCCACATGCAGTCATCTTCACTGAATCCCTCTCCATCTGGATGTTAGCACTGACTGGGCTACGACTGAAGTGTGCTACTTTCAATGGCATATCCACCAGCTGAGAAACTGGCCACCACTGGGAGCACGTGACTCCCTTCTGGTGCTCTCTGTTAGACTCTGCGTTTTGGCATCAATTACATACAGGTGCTGCTTCCCTTCTTTGCACCTCTTTCCCTCCATGCCCCATTCTCTCTTTAAACCTCACCCTTAGGGTGACCAGATGTCCCAATTTTATAGGGACAGTCCCGATATTCAGGGCTTTTTCTTATATAGGGACCTATTACCCCCTACCCCGTCCCGATTTTTCACACTTGCTATCTGGTCACCCTACTCACCCTGCAGCCTTCATTTGTTTTAATCTGATTCTCACTGTTGAGCATAAAAGTAATTTCTAGGAAAAAAGCTGCATACGCAAAATTGTTACTTATTGTTAACATGCCCAAGGTCACAAAGCAGGACTGTGGCACAGTCAGGAATAGAACTCAGATCTCCTGCCTCCCGTTTGTATTTAGTTATATATTCATTCCTTAACTGTTTTAAATGAATCCCTGTCTACATTACAGTTGAAGTTAATTTAATCATAGTTGTGCGAAACTAACACTGTTTCATTAATGAGGGGGGAGAATTGGGTATTTTTTATATCCATGTGATATTACTGTGCTACAGACTGTGTAGCAATTTACAGTCTGCCACATGTTATTTGCACTTCAGTGATATTGCTGCTACAGGTATAATGTGGCCAGGGCACTCGAAATAATAGTGGTCCTTGGCAGATATGTATAGCTCTGGATGGTGGAGAATGGACGGTGTATTTGCTGAATATGAAAAACAGATAGCAGGCGTCTATTGAGTATAGCCATGATAACTCAAGTACCTTTCAGCAATGGCAGTATAGAGTTCTGCCCTTCTAGTCACTGGTATTTGCCTACCACTTCAGTAAGAAGTATACTTTTCCACCCATCCTCAAAACAAACCATGAACAATGCTTCATGGGTTCAGAAAACCAGAGTAACAATATCTTCTCTACTGGAGTACACATGATTTTCCTATACTGTCCCATTTTTAAAAATAAGATTTTAAGCCGTTTTCAAGAAAAAAACCCCAAAACTATGTAACCAGAAGTAAAATGTGAAAGCTAGTCAGTAGCACTAATATTGCAAAATAATTTGTTTGTATAGTACAGTTTGTGTACAAGTTTGTCAAGCAAAATCTCATACTATGTATTAAAAACCAAACAAAACCCAGGAAATATTGAAGATGAAGCATCAAAAGGACTGCAAATGGAACACAAGGTTTATTTTAAATACATGCAGACAATGAAGCTGGTAAGAATTCTTCAGCAAGGATCTGTAAAGGCTGAACTAGGGAAAAATGCATAGATTTTAAGATAATCTTTGGGTTTCATTTGTCATTTAGAGGGGTTAAAATTCATACATCTTCCATAAAAGAGTCCATGCCAGATCTAGTATTACTTTATAAGCCCAGTGGCCCAAATTCTGCTCTCATTAGCGTCAAAATATTGACTTTCAGCCAAATGACTTTGAGCCAAAAGGGGGGCTATACTCCGGTCTTAAGTGGGAGCAGGCATCGGGGGGCCCTTAATTTTTGGAAATGTAATGAGAGACTATCTTAAAAAATGTTTTTTCAATACCCCGGCTAGTTAATATGGATTGGAAGGGATATATACTGTATATATATACAATAGACTGTAATAGCCTCTTTCAGACTGGTAGATAGAACAGTGTTCATGAGAAATAATTTTGAAGGAGACTCTGGTTCTAGGTGTTTTAGATATCACATGAATTATTAGATTCCACCCCCCAATGTAGAGATGGAGCTTGAACCATGTTATCCTGAGGGGAAGAGTGTGCAGATCTGATTCTCTGGTTCAGCACAAGAGAGCAAAGGAACAGCTGCAAAATTCAGATCTGGATCCCAGTTTAGGGAAACTCAGGCCTAGGTTTTTAGCTGGTGCTTAGGTCTGCTTATTTATTTTATGTGATAATTCTCCTTGGGATCCTATATACGCATTTTTATCAAACCATCCCTGTTTAAGAGGCTCTGACAACACCTAGGTGGGAAACTTTGAGATGAGATGAGCCACTCTTTTTGAAGGAGAGGGTAATACCAGAAGGTCCTCAGTTATGTGTGGAATTATTGGAGAGATCCATATATGTGCATTACTGTAATAAAATTCTGATGATTTGCAATGTGGATTTGATAGTGATGCAGAACCTCTTGACACTTTAACTAATCCAGCGAAAGGGCTCTTAACACGCTTGTCCCCCTCTTTTCCTGTGTAACAGTGCAGTAAATGTCATCTGAGCCACCAAGTTGGGGTGGTCACTTTTAATTTGCTTTAAAGATCTGCTTTCAAAGCCCAACTATGTGTCACAGCTAATGGCACACTCTATCTTAACCTCCTCTCTTGCTATAATGTTCAGAGAGAGATTTTGCCAAGATCAGATGGAATGGCAATAATAGCAAATAAAAATCTAAATTAAGGAAGAGAGAGTAAATAAATTTTTAATCATACAAAATTTAATACTTATGTTAAGGAAAAGAATATTAAAAGTCATTTTATATAGAGTGAATTTATATTGGAGCTGATTTTAAAGTTGTGCAGCTTTGAGTGATATGATAATCATGGTTTTTTTTCCCCCTCAGTTGTACTAGGGGATTGAAATTTATATACTCAATAACTAGAAAAGAATCATAGAGGATCAGACTGGAGGAATCTGTCTCACTCCATTTTTTCCTGTCACTCCCATAGCGATTTTAATATTTTTTTTCTATGTCTCTGCTTATTGCCAGTGCCAAACATTGTTTTCAGATACAGTTGGCTTGGAAATGAGTACTTGAAGCTGCTCTCAGCAAACACCACACTTTCCAGGTACTACAATGATGTCTTTAGAGCTATATATATTCTCTAGCATATTTATATATATATATGTAAAATATGCTAGAGTCTCCTGCCAGCTGTAAATTGACTAAACAGACTTGTTGTGAACCATAACATTTTAACTGTTTTAAACATTTGACTCATGAATTTTGTCTTGGGAAGAGAAAATGGACTTGAAAAAGCGTAATTAAGAACATTTGCCGTTCCTCCTTTTTCAAGTAGAAATGAGAAACAATGTGGCTAGGGCACTGGCTAGAGAAGTGAGTTCTGTTCCTGCTCACCTTGAGCAAGTCACTTTGCCTCTCTGTGCTTTGATTCTTCCATCTGTAAAATGGAGGTAATGAGATTTATCATCCTGTACAAAGTGCTTTGAGATCTTTATATGAAAATGATATGTAAGTGTAATCCAGACACCACCTGGGTGTGGTGTTCTGTCCCACCTAGTGGCACCAAGACCACTTAGAGACAGAGATAAAATAAGTCTGCTCTACAGCCCTAGCTAACAGCCAGTTGGCTTTTAGCTCATGCTGAGGAGGCTTATTCACGAAGCTCCAGAGGTCCCCAGTTCGATCTCGCCTGCTGGCGACCAGGGTCTGTCGGCATTACATAAGCACTAAGTATTATTAAGTATTTTGGGCAAAATACTAGAGAACTACTGATGAATGTTAATCCTTTAATTTGTTATTACCTTTTTATATTTAACTTGCGATGAATAAGCTAGTGTCCGATTTTCCCTGTAAGTTGTGGCTAGAGGTATTGTTAGTGTATTGAATTCCGCACAGAAAGTGAGGTATGCGTTACATAAAAATAGTAAAGCAAAGTGGTTAGAATGCATCATCTTAATGTTTTAGCAAAATGCTTTCTGCATGCTGCAACAAAGCCATGAGACTTAGGCCAGAAGAGCTGTGGTATTTCAGGACCAGATTGAAATAAGCAGATAAATGTTCTTTCTCATTAAATAATTTAATTGAAAAAGGAACTATACAGCTGCTTGCTCCAGAACTATAAGCCTCCTTTCACCCATTTAAAAACTTCCATAAATATGGGTATCTCCCACTTTCTGACATAGGCTTCTGCTTGACATGTTTTATGATCATGCATATTGAGCTCTGCATTTGTTTATAATGGAAAAAAGCCTCCTCTGTGATGGACATCTATGAGAATTTTGAAAGGTTATAGCACAGTCTGTCAGTAGCTAATAAAGCCACAAAATAATTCCTGACAGAAGTGATATTGTGCCAAACTGCTGTATGTTGTCAGTGAAATATACAAACAAGTTAAGATGACGAATCCAAATGCAATTTCAGATACTCTGACTTCATATACACAGATACATGCATATTCCCCTATATATCTCACCATTTTGTCCATCTGTCCAGTCTATACACTTGTATTTAGTAACACAGTGGAGGTGAAAGTCCAGTTATGGAAACTGCAGTGAACAATTTATTTTGGGGGCACTTGGGTTCTTCTGTGTTCATGCAACAGTGTGGACAAAAGTTCGTGATATCTTGTGTATGAGCATTTAGCTCGTTACCAAACACTGGGTTTTGAGATTTTATTCTCAGTATTTGTGATAAGGATAATTTAATGTTATTAATATTAACCAATTTATTAGCCTCTTTGGAAAAGATCATGAGGCCATATAGTCTGTAATTCTTTATATACATAAGGATCCTCACTTCATCCACCACTGACATGCAGCCACATCTGATATATTGAGATAACAGCTTATTAATTAATATTGTATTACAATATTACTTATTGGCTTGTAGACACTTTCCATACATATGTAAGACACAGTCCCTGCCCCAAAGAGTCACAATTTACAAAGACAAGCAACATATCAAGGGGTCAGGGAAGGATAAAACAAACAACTTCCCCGCAAAAAACTCCTCCCGTGCCAAAAAATATTGACTGTTCCCAACTGGCCCCCTACTTAGCCATTATTAGTTAGCAAGTTCATATAGTCATCACAGTAGAAGTAGATTGTGAGAGATGATTTGAAGGAGTTAGAAGCTATTGACTAAAGTTGGTTGAGAATTTTCTATCAGAATGTTTTTGACAGAAAATGCATTTTCCACAAAACCAAGTATGTTTGATTTTGCCAAAATCTTTAGTTTAGACTTTTCTGACAGAAAAGCAAAATATTTTCTTTCAGTTTGTTGAACTGAATCAAAATATTTTGTTTTGGTTCAGTTTGACATTGAACTATATCTGCCTGGAGCTGCCACAGTGTCTCATGCTTGCATTCTCATCTATGGGCTGTACTCTTTGGCTGTACTACATCTCCCATGATGCATTGTGGTCTCCTCTCTAGTTGAACCACTGCTCTGCATCATAGGAGTCCTATGACTGTGCGTCATCTTGGGAGATATAATCTGGTGAGAGAGGTCAATTTATAGATGAGAATAGAGGCTCGAGATATCTGGACTACAGATCCCATTAGGCACTGTGGCAGCTCATGAGGACATAGTTCAATGTCAAACTGCCCCACAATAAAGTGTTCTGACATTTCTGAATTTAAATTGAAATTTTTCAGAATTTTCCATTCAGTGAACATTTTTGAAAATTTGATTTTTCATCCCAATTAAGGATGAAAAATAAATTTGGCATATTGGAATTTCCCATGGGAATTTCTGGTAGTGACTTTGCAGATAAATTCATGTACAGTATAGGGCATTCCACATGTAACCCACAGGTGAGTGTGTATCACAGGTCCCCCTCTGTACTAATCCACAAAGGATATGAGTTTGCTACAGATCCCAGCTAGAGAGATTTGGCTTTTTTGTAGCAGCTCATGATTTTAGCTCTGGAGGTCCCCACTTCAGTCCCTGGTGTGTTGGCAAAGATGGTGGCTGTCGCACATGGAGAAGTGCTTTAGTTTTATATCTCAGATAGCACCTCCTAGCATCCAGCTGGGGTCCTGAATCAAACTAGAGGGAAGAGTGTCACCTACTGAATCACCATTACCACTGCTTGCAGCACCTGGGATTTTTTCCTTGCAGGTCTCCTACCCACGCACTGACCCAGCATGACTCTTTCCTTAGTGAGTGCTGACAAGTTCACAGCCAAGGTAATATAACTGTAAGCCAGATGAAAATTAATATTATAATTAGGGCTATCAATTGATTAAAAATGACTAAAAATTAATATTAATTGCACTGTTAATAATAAAATACCATTTATTTAAATATTTTTGGATGTTTTCTACATTTTCAAATATATTGATTTCAATTCCAATGCAGAATACAAAGTGTACAGCACTTACTTTATATTTATTTTTATTACAAATATTTGCACTGTAAAAACCAAAAGAAACAATATTTTTCAGTTCACCTAATACAAGTACTGTAGTGCAATCTCTTTATCATGAAAGTTGAACTTACACATGTAGAATTATGTACCAAAAAAACCCAAAACTGCATTCAAAAATAAAAAATGTAAAGCTTTAGCGCCTACCAGTCCACTCACTCCTACTTCTTGTTCAGCCAATCACTCAGACAAACAAGTTTGTTTACATATTCAGGAGATAATGTTGCTGGCTTCTAGTTTACAATGTCACCTGAAAGTGAGAACAGGCATTCACATGGCACTGTTGTATCTGGTGTTGCAAGATATTTAGGTGCCAGGTGCGGTAAACATTCATATGGCCCTTCATGCTTTGCCCAAGTTCCAGAGGACATGCTTCCATGCTGATGACAGTTTCTGCTCGATAATGATCCAAAGCAGTGCAGACTGACAGATGTTAATTTTCATCATCATGAGTCAGATGCCACCAGCAGAAGGTTGAGTTTCTTTTTTGGTGGTTTGGGTTCTGTAGTTTCCACATCAGAGTGTTGCTCTTTTAAGACTTCTGAAAGCATGCTCCACATCTCATCCTTCTCATATTTTGGAAGGCACTTCAGATTCTTAAACCTTGGGTCAAGTGCTGTGGCTATCTTTAGAAATCTCACATTGGTACCTTCTTTGTGTTTTGTCAAATCTGCAGTGAAAATGTTCTTAAAACGAACAACTTGTGCTGGGTCATCATCCGAGACTGCTATAATATGAAATATATGGCAGAATGCAGGTAAAATAGAGCAGGAGACATACAATTCTCCCCTCAAGGAGTTCAGTCACAAATTTAATTAATGCATTTTTTTAAACGAGCATCATCAGCATAGAAGCATGTACTCTAGAATGGTGGCCAAAGCATGAAAGGGCATATGAATGTTTAGCATATCTGGCATGCAAATACCTTGCAATGCCAGCTACAAAAATTTCATGCGAGCACCTGTTTTCACTGTCACGTGACATTGTAAATAAGAAATGGGCAGCATTATCTCCCATAAATGTAAACAAACTTGTTTGTCTTAGCAATTTGCTGAACAAGAAGTAGGACTGAGTGGACTTATAGGCTCTAACACAGTGGACCCCAACCTTTTTCATCTGGTGGACGCCGGATGACGAGCCACTGAGGACCGTGTCCGGCAGATAAGCATCCACCAAAATGCTGCCGAGAAGCAGCAACGTCAATAGGCATCACTGCCGACAAACAGCGTCATCCAGAGGTGTTGCTGCCAAAATGCTGCTGACAAGCAGCGTCATTCAGAGGCATTGCTGCTGGAATGCCACCGAAAATCAGAGGCATTTCGGCAGCAACGCCTCTGGATGCTGCTGCATTTTGGCAGATGCTTGTCCGCCGGACAGTATGCGGGTGCACATAGATGCCCCGGTGGGCGCCATGGTGCCTGCGGGCACCACATTGGGGATCACTGCTCTAAAGTTTTACATTGCTTTGTTTTTGAGTACAGTTATGTAACAAAAAAAATTGACATTTGTAAGATGCACTTTCACGATAGAGATTGCACTACAGTACTTGTATGAATTGAAAAATACTATTTTTTATTTATAATTTTTATAGTGCAAATATTAGTAATAAAATAATATAAAGTGAGCACTGTACACTTTGTATTCTGTGTTAGTAATTGAAATCAATATATTTGAAAATGTAGAAAAACATCCACAAATATTTAATAAGTTTCAATCGGCATTCTATTCTTTAACACTGCGATTAAAACTGCGATTAATCACAATTAATTTTTTAATCACGATTAATATTTTGAGTTAATCGCACGAGTTAACTGCAATTAATTGACAGCCCTAATTTAATAGGCCTGAGATGTGTTTCACACTCATGATTACATTTGTAGTACAATAGTATAATGATGGGGGGGTGGGGGAGAAGGAAGTAATTTTAAGTGTTGACATTGACTTTCAAATAGCCCTTCAGAGCTGTGCTCTTATAAAACTAAAGATATGTCACAACATCCTGTTCCAGATCCAGATTTTGAGCATCCAAAGTGTTTGAATCCAAAGGTTTGGTTTGGGCCCATTTGTCAGAGAGGAGCCATTTACAAACTTTGTACCCAGGTTCATATTCCAACTGTCTTCCTCAAACTTTCTGATTAAAAACAAACCAAAAAAATTCCCTGCAAATAAGTAGCATTGTATAAACTGCCAATTTTTTTATAATAATAAAGGTCAGGAAGTGGTATAAGCAAGTGCTTTTAAAATAAACAAACCAAAGGAGGCAAGTCTGTCCTTGCAGAATCCTACTTTCAAGAGCTTATTGTAAAAGATCAGGCGAGGTTGAGAAAGTAAGCATGGAAGAGAAGCAGCAGCATTTGCTACAGGGGAGCTCTCAATAACTAGAGAACTTTTATGGTACCACCTGAAGCCTTCAATCTCAAACTGTAAAAGGCTGGAGTAGAGGCAAGGAATTTATTTAAACAATACTTTGCATTTTCATAATCAGAAGATGTCAAGGTATTTTACCAAAGAAGGGAAAAAAAAGGCCACATAATGCCCTCAAACATGGGAAATTTTTATCCTATTTTACAGATGGGAAAACTAAGGCACGTTGAAACTGAGGTCAAAATTTTCAGAAGTCTGTGCTGCCACAAATTAGTTCTTGGATGCTCAAACAGGCATGTTACATATTAGGGCATATGGGGGATTTTCAGAACAGGAGTTTAGTTGTCTGGGTCTTGAAGATCCAAGATGGTCAGGCTGAGCTATGACTAAAGAGCTAGGTGCTCAATCAGCTTTTTTCAGAAGTACCGGTATATCTGTTGGCATATTCCCTCTCTGCAGATAGCTGACCAGGCAAATGTGTGCAGTCTAGCAGACGGAATTGCTAGCTCTGTCACCAACCACAACAGGGTATGCTGCATTTGGACATGCCAATACTCCCCTTTCAAAACTGGTGTTGCTGTGTGGATGCCGTTGGCAGTTGGCTGCCTAAGCAAATAAAATGTATCCTGCAATTGATGTATAGGATGTTCAAAAGTGCTCAGCATTGGTCTAATTCTGCTCCCAATAGATTTAACTGGGAGCTGAGTTAGATCAACAATGAATGCATTTGAAAATCCCACCCAATGTGTCTGTAATAGCTTCCCTGCTTACTGTACACACATCTTTTGAGACATGAACCAAAAACTCCAAGTGAAACTGAAGAATCTACCAAGTTTAGCTTTATTTGGGATCTAAACAGAGTATTATTTCCACCCAAAATTTGTCATTTGTCCAAGGTTCACCTCCATAAAAATTAGCAAGGGCCTGTCAGTTGTGAAGAAAAAATTGAGTAAAGAATACAATTGTGACTAATATTTGGAAAAGATGGGGTGGAGCTGTGACTTTATGAAAGAAGGTATTATTCCTTACCCAGACTTCATGTACTATTGTCCCATGGTACAAAGAGCAGGTTGGAAAATACAAAAACATTTGTAGCCATAAGGGCTTCCAGGTTCCTCTAGGACTTCCATGAACCTGTTTATGAGATTGGTCATACCCTACATTTGACACGAACTCAATCCTAGCCCAAGAATAAGGGGAACTCTAGCTGAAAGACAAGAAATAGAGAGTGAGCAGAGGAGAAAAACGGCAACAGTTGGGGAGAAGCTTTAGTGTAGAGAAGGGAACGGAAGGAGATAGAGGAAGGAAGAAAAGCAAAGATGCCAGCAGGAATAGAGTAGTGGCATACAGTGGCTTAAATGTGAGGAGAAGCAGCATTCTTTGAAAAGTGTAAGGGTATAAAATAAGTCTTCGCACTTTTTCTAAAAAGCACCTTGAACTTGGAAAGCTCCACATACTTTATGATCATTAACTAGATAAGCTTCACAACATGCTGTATTGGATTGATGGGGAAACTTAACCAAGGTCACATGGCAAGTCAGGAACAGAACTCAGAATTCTTGACTTTGTCGTGAGCTCTTTCCAGTAGTCAACATTCCCTCCCTGTCAAATACTGCCACCTCCTTGAAACAGACCAACACAATAAAATACAAAGAACATAAATACAGCTGCGGAACACTGAATGTAGCAGAGAAACATTTCAGGTACTTATCTCATTCCTTTTCACAAGGAAGCTTTGCTTATTCCTCAATCAATTTCCATTATCACTTTTTTTAAAGGTTCATTGCTAACCAATGACAAAAATTTGTCTTTTACATCCCCTCATCACACATTCCATTGACATAGGGACCTAGTGCCATTATCTGGAGAGGCGAGCTCACAGTCTAGATGATTCCAGCCAATCGGATATGATGATATTGTATTACCAGTTTCATAACATAAATGAAAAAGATGGCCTTCATTTTGATGAAATCTGTAAAGTAGCTATTGTGCTTGTTTGGTATTGCAAGGTCCAAATGTATTATTTATGCAATTTTCCTATTGAAAGGAAAAACTGAAAGAGACTATTTCATTTTACAGCATTCAGTGAAAGCTATTGTCTCATGAATCTGAACATTCCTGCATTTTATCACCTTGGAATGTAGAAGCCAACTCACAGATCATACATAGAGAAGATTTTTGAAAGTTTGAAAAGTGTTTTTTGAAGAAAAAAGAAAGACTGAAGATATTATTTGTGTTTGTACGTAGGCTAAATCAACACTTAGCTTATCAGAAAGGTCTGAAACAAACTTGATTGACTCTTGTAGTACATTAAATTGATAATAACGCAAGCAGCCTGACCCCAGAATTTCTGTAACAATAGAAAACATCTTAATTAGTAAATCAACACTTATACGCCAAACTAGCATCCATTTAACGATCTCAACACTATTTACAAACAATGAATTAAGTCTCACGCTACCACTATAAGGTAGGTAAATACAATAATTTTGAAGATGGAATCAGTGAGGCACAGAAAAATGAAGTGAATACCAGGTGTTACACAGCAAGTTCCTGATGCATTGTGGGGCGGACCCTTGGGCTCAAGTCAGTAGAGCCAGGAATGGAATCCATTTAGCCTGATTCTCAGTCTTA
The DNA here is from genome assembly GCF_020497125.1 of Mauremys mutica. Lineage (NCBI taxonomy): Eukaryota > Metazoa > Chordata > Testudines > Geoemydidae > Mauremys > Mauremys mutica. Next base: position 116,404,748 of record NC_059072.1, read on the forward strand.
TCTGTCAGAGCTAACGCTAAACCAGGCCTGCACAACATGCGGCCCGCGGAGCCTCACTGTGTGGCCCGCGGAGGGATTCTAAATCCCCCACACGGCACTATGCGGGCAGCCCAGAGCCCTTTGAATCCCAGCCGCGGCCGGGATTCAAAGGTCTCTGGGCTGCCCGCAGAGATTCCCAGCCGCGGCTGAGATTTAAAGGGCTCAGGGCTCCCCGCCGCTGCGGGCAGCCCAGAGCCCTTTGAATCCCGGCCGCGGCTCCAGCGGATGGGCTGGGGCTGGGATTTAAAGGGCCCGGGCTCCCCTCAGCGGCAGGAGCTCTGAGCCCTTTAAATCCCTGCCACAGCCCCGGAAAGCTCCAGGTTCCCCCAGCCACCGGAGCCCTGGGCCCTTTAATTTGCCCCTGAGGGCTCCCAGCCACCTCTTCACCTGGGAGCCCTTGGTTGATTTAAAATCAAGTATCACCTCCCCATCCCCAACCTTGCTTTTTGGCCCACAGCTATTTTGGTGGGGCGGCGCTGGGGAAGGAGGGTTTGTTTCTGCAGGGCTGGGCAATGCTGGAGCGAGGTGTTTTCGCGTGGCCGGGAGGTGCTGGGGGGTGTGTGTGTTTCTGTGGGGCTGGGGGGTTTCGGCCCTCAGCTGTTTTCTTTGGCGTAATGTGGCCCTCGCCGCTTTACGAGTTGTGCAGGCCTGCTCTAAACATGGGGAAAAGGCCTCATCTGAAGAGGTGTTAAGCATCTGCAACTCCCACTGGTATCAATGGAAACTGCAGGTGCTGAACACTTCTGAATAACAGGCCAAAAAGTGCTATACAGGCTTCTTTGTATGTAAATACTATGTTCAAGTTGAAATGCAGCTGTCATCCCAAGACCCTCCCTCAATAAAGGAATACCATTGGGGCACAAATACTGCCCCCCTCATATTTTCTAAAAGCACTTTTAATGCAGTGATTGTGAAAGGTGCTGGAAGGGTACCAAAGTCCATTGTTTATCCTCACACAACAGGTACAGCGAAGGGCAAGGTTTATGCAAGTTTCCCAATATTTTCCACCCAAGGAAGAAATCCATTCCAATCCCTTGCCCTCTGACCCCCAATTTTTCCCTTGTGGCATTGAAATTCAAAATTTAAAAAATGTAGCCCCTGTTTTTTCACTAAGGGCTTGTGAGATGAATCTGTAGATAATGCTTCACAATGTTTCAGAAAAACTGACCCCAGATTTAGATTTGCTATGTTCAAGCTCCTGATTTGTGGTTGCCACTGGTGAACATTAGTGCAAGCAAAGTTTTGTTCCTATAAATGTGCATGGAAAAAGTCCAGGCCCATTACCAAGACTAAATTTATGGTGAAATAAAATGTGTTTCAAGCAGAAGCATAAATAGTACAGGCACCATTGAAAATTGAAGCCCATAAATTCATTTAAACTAAGGGTAGGTCTACACTACAGGATTAAGTGGCTTAAGTTACAGAACTCCAGCTACGTGAATAACATAGCTGGCGTTGATGTAGCTTAGGTGGACTTATTGCGGTGTCTACACCTCACTGGGTTGATGGAAGAAACTCTCCTGTCGATTTACCTTACGCTTCTCATTGTGAAGGAGTACTAGAGTTGAGGGGTGAGAGATCTGCGGTCGATTTAGCAGGCCTTCACTAGACCCGCTAAATCAACTCCCGGTGGATTGCTGCAGTGCTGATCCATGGTAAGTGTAGACATACCCTCAGAGGCAGTAGCAGTAGCAGGATGAGCCTCTTCTACACAAGCGTAATGTCATAGTCCATTGTTTCTTGCACAACTGATTCCTCCTTAGCAGCTGTCCGATTGTGCCTCTCTCTAACAGGGTAAGCAAATATGCTGTTCTTTTACACAGATGGTGAGGGAAATCATACATGACAAATTCCTATTACAAATTGTAGGTGCTGCAACATATAAACCAAATAAAGGATGATGCACTGGAAAATCAGGCCCCTCCTGATCGCCCATTTGAATATCTGATATACAAATGTGTAAAGGAATGCAACTGTCATGAAATCAAATGTAACAAAAATAATTAACAGGAGAGAGAGAATTCTGGTACATTGATGGGCATTAGCTCTAGTGATAGGTTATTGATGATGTCTCTCAGCTCCTGAGCACCAGGGGCAGCTCTAGAAATTCCGCCGCCCCAAGCAGGGCAGCGCACCGCGCCGCTCGCGCCGCCCTTCCCCGGTCCCGCGGCCAGGGCAGAAGTGGCTGCGGACGGTCCCGTGGTCCCGCGGCTCCGGTGGAGCATCCGCAGGCATGCCTGCGGGAGGTCCACCTGAGCCACGGGAAGAGGGGACCCTCCGCAGTCATGCCTGCGGCAGGTCCGCTCGTCCTGGGGCTCTGGTGGACCTCCCGCAGGCATGACTGCGGAAGGTCCGCCGGAGCCGCCTGCCGCCCTGCCAGGACAATGCCGCCCCATGCGCCTGCTTGGCGTGCTGGGGTCTGGAGCCGGCCCTGCTGAGCACGATGGCTTAGTACTCCGGGTATTTGCTTTTCTCAAATATTCTGCAATATGCACGTAAAACTCACTGTTTTGGTGACCATTCCTGCCATGGGGACTGTCTTCTTAGTATATTCAACAAAAAAAACCACAATGGGTGAGAATGTGGTCAACATGATTTTGTTCAAAAGTACAAATAAATATCCATCTACTAGTTTTTTGCAGGACTGAGAGAAGGGTGGACTACTAGCCTGAGAACAGAACTGGGCCACAGGAATTCCAGAGTTATAATACCATGCTGGCACAGATTCCTTCTGTGACCTTGGGCAGATCACTTAACTTTCAGCTTCACTTTTCCAATCTGTAAAATAGGGGTGATAGATTTACTCAATTAGCTGAAAAAGGGGGTGGGGTGCACTGCACTGGGAAGGAGTGCTTGCTTTATTTGTAAAAGTATTTACATTTGCAAAGCTCTTTGAAGACAAAAGTATTTGAATACGGCAAGCAGGGCAGTTTTGAGAAGAGGGACCACTTTTTTCCATGAAATTTTTCATGGAATAACATCCAGCTTTTCATTGGAAATTTTCAGTTTTTTCCCACCAGCTCTAACAGCAAGTAATACTTGGGTATTTTTAATGAATCCCATGGCCACTACTAGTTTAATTTAAAAGAAAGGTCTGCTTAATATTAAAAAAGTTGACTTTAATTGTTGTAATGTCATACCCACCCAATTATGGCTTTTTAAAATTGTGTCTTTTTTCTGTTTTGGAAGATTTCTGTATTTCTTTCCTTCATTTTGCTGTTTGATAATGGTCTTCTCATTTGATACTGTATTTTTTTAAGCAAATGGATGAGATTTGGAAACTTCCATTTTTATTTATATAGTGCCAGACCTATTCTTGTTTCTATGTTTAGTGTGTGGCTGTTGGTGGCCTGTGATACACAGGAGGTCAGACTAGGTGATCTAGTGGTCCCTCTGGCCTTTTACTCTATGACTTTATAACAAGTAACAGGAAGTTTGCAATCTGATCCACATGTGTGGATCCTGGGGAAGCCCCACTAATGTCAATGGGACTCTGCATGGGTGGATGGATCTGCTTGCCTCGGTCAGAACGCAGGATTCAGGGCTGAAAAGCACAAGTGGAACCTTACAAAACAGGTGGAATTATACTACCCAGAAATGGAGTGGCAAGGGACTCATTCTAGCTGGAATGCATCATGGAATATATGGGAATGGAGCAAACTCAGTGATTAGTTTATTACATGTCTAAAACAATGGCCAAGTGGGGGAGAGGGGAAGTAGAAGACCCACAGAGTTCTTGAAGCTGTGGAACAAACTACATAGTTCATCGTAAGAGTAGTTAAGCTCTGGAATAGGCTTTCAGGGAAGGTTGTGGAATCCCCATCATTGGAGGTTTTTAAGAAGAGATTGGACAAACACTTGTCAGTGATGGTCTAGGTTTACTTGTATCAGAGGGGTAGCCGTGTTAGTCTGGATCTGTAAAAGCAGCAAAGAATCCTGTGGCTCCTTATAGACTAACAGACATTTTGGAGCATGAGCTTTCGTGGGTGAATACCCACTTCTTCGGATGCAAGTAGTGGAAATTTCCAGGGGCAGGTATATATATGCAAGCAAGAAGCAAGCTAGAGATAACGAGGTTAGTTCAATCAGGGAGGATGAGGCCCTGTTCTAGCAGTTGAGGTATGAAAACCAAGGGAGGAGAAACTGGTTCTGTAGTTGGCAAGCCATTCACAGTCTTTGTTTAATCCTGAGCTGATGGTGTCAAATTTGCAGATGAACTGAAGCTCAGCAGTTTCTCTTTGAAGTCTGGTCCTGAAGTTTTTTTGCTGCAGGATGGCCACCTTGGTGGCTAGGATGGTGTTTTCTGGAAGGTCACCAATGCATTGTAGTTTCCTCAGGAAATCAGTGGTGTCACGGAGATAGCTGGGAGTGCTGTTGGCATTGGGTCTGAGTAGAGAGTCCACATATCCAGACAGTCCTTCAGTGAGAGTGCCAATGCCCGAGATGCTGGGGCGTCCAGGATTTCCGGGTTTGTGGATCTTGGGTAGTAGATCCACAAACTACCCAAGACTCTCTACTCAGACCCTATGCCACCAGCACTCCCAGCTATCTCCGTGACACCACTAATTTCCTGAGGAAACTACAATGCATTGGTGACCTTCCAGAAAACACCATCCTAGCCACCATGGATGTAGAGGCTCTCTACACAAACATCCCACAAACAGATGGAATACAAGCGGTCAGGAACAGTATCCCTGATGATGCCACAGCACAACTGGTTGCTGAGCTCTGTGCCTTTATCCTCACACACAACTATTTCAAATTTGATGACAATATATATCTCCAGATCAGTGGCACCGCTATGGGCACCCGCATGGCCCCACAATATGCCAATATTTTTATGGCCGACCTGGAACAACGCTTCCTCAGCTCCTGTCCACTCACGCCCCTTCTCTACCTATGCTACATTGATGACATCTTCATCATCTGGACCCATGGGAAGGAGACTCTGGAAAAATTCCACCACGATTTCAACAGCTTCCACCCCACCATCAACCTCAGCCTGGACCAATCTACACGAGAAGTCCACTTCCTAGACACCACAGTGCAAATAAGTGATGGTCACATTAACACCACCCTATACCGAAAATCTACCGACTGCTATGCCTACCTTCATGCCTCCAGCTTCCATCCCGGGCACACCACAAGATCCATTGTCTACAGCCAAGCACTGAGGTACAACTGCATCTGCTCTAACCCCTCAGACAGAGACCAACACCTACAAAATCTCCACCAAGCATTCTCAAAACTACAGTACCCACACGAGGAAATAAGGAAACAGATCAACAGAGCCAGACGTGTACCCAGAAGCCTCCTACTGCAAGACAAACCCAAGAAAGAAACCAACAGGACTCCACTGGCCATCACATACAGTCCCCAGCTAAAACCCCTCCAATGCATCATCAGGGATCTACAACCCATCCTGGACAATGATCCCACACTTTCACAGGCCTTGGGTGGCAGGCCAGTCCTCGCCCACAGACAACCTGCCAACCTGAAGCATATTCTCACCAGCACAATAGTAACTCTAGCTCAGGAACCAATCCATGCAACAAACCTCGATGCCAACTCTGCCCACGTATCTACACCAGCGATACCATCACAGGACCTAACCAGATCAGCCACACCATCACTGGTTCATTCACCTGCACGTCCACCAATGTAATATATGCCATCATATGCCAGCAATGCCCCTCTGCTATGTACATCGGCCAAACTGGACAGTCTCTACGGAAAAGGATAAATGGACACAAATCAGATATTAGGAATGGCAATATACAAAAACCTGTAGGAGAACACTTCAACCTTCCTGGCCACACAATAGCAGATCTTAAGGTGGCCATCCTGCAGCAAAAAAACTTCAGGACCAGACTTCAAAGAGAAACTGCTGAGCTTCAGTTCATCTGCAAATTTGACACCATCAGCTCAGGATTAAACAAAGACTGTGAATGGCTTGCCAACTACAGAACCAGTTTCTCCTCCCTTGGTTTTCACACCTCAGCTGCTAGAAGAGGGCCTCATCCTCCCTGATTGAACTAACCTCATTATCTCTAGCTTGCTTCTTGCTTGCATATATATACCTGCCCCTGGAAATTTCCACTACTTGCATCCAACGAAGTGGGTATTCACCCACGAAAGCTCATGCTCCAAAACGTCTGTTAGTCTATAAGGTGCCACAAGATTCTTTGCTGCTTTTAGGTTTACTTGGTCCTGCTTCAGAACGGGATTGGACTTGATGACTTCTCAAGGTCCCTTCCAGCCCTACATTTCTATGATTCTGTAAGATGATAGTGCAAATCACTGAAGAATACATAGAGCCAAATGTTACTGTCCTTGATCAGACGAACTTCCCATTGATTAAAGTAGAATCCTGATTAAGAACAGCATAATTTCTCTAATAGAAAATGGGAGAGACACATTCTGTTCCTGGGAAGTTAATGTACAGTGCTTAGCATTAGGGAACAGAGAATTTAAATGGGGAAATATCCCTGCCTCCCCTTGTACTTCCACTCTCAAAACACACTAATAAGTAACTGACCACCATCTCCTTTGTAATTTTGTTTGGTTTAATCAAATATCTCAAAAGCACCTGGTTCTCTGTATTATCTACTGGGTCCTGATCTATTAAACCATCATGACAGCTACTGTTTTTTTTTTTCTTCCAATGGACAAAACAAGTATTCCACTGACACCTACTTCCTCCAATAGGCCATAACCCCGAACAAAAACAAACAAACCCACCAGCTCGAGAGAGAAGAATACATTACAGAATCTGCAGTACAAAAGTGTATGTTGTTAAACATTTTGGGTTTACATATAGAGCAGCATCAAGCAGCATCAATCACATTCTTAAGTGATTTTTCTGCAATCAGAATTTCATTCATTACCCAATTTTCATGCAACTCCCCTGGCATTTGAAATATGTTTCAAGGTAGGCTCCCCAAGGGCTTTTTCCCTACTATAATAACTGATCTGCAGTGTCCAAAGACAGATCTAAATATCTTTGGCACAAATTACTTCAGGCTCGCAGAGCATGATTCTCTGTCATCTTCATCACATTTCACACCTACAGAACTGATAACAGATTAATATCTGGGCTGCAAATATTTCATCAGCATCTCTGGCTAAGGAACCTGACATTATTTTATTCGAAGACACCAATAAAGGAAGGGGGGAGGCAGAAAGAAATGTATTTGTAGTCTAAGAGAAAAGGGAGGAAAAAATGGGGAGGGAGGGGATAAAATAAAAAAATAAATTATTTCTTTTGGTATTATGAGAGAGGCAACAAAGCTGGTCTTGGCAAACTTCTCTTCTCCGATTATGTATACACTTTTATTCAATCATTGTATCGCTCTATGTCTGACACTTGGTCAATAGTGCAATCTACCACTGATCAGAATAAAACAGCCATCCCAGAGCACCTTGGAATTTCATTAGTTTCTTTTCAATGTAGTCTTTATAACTAGATATTTATTTGGAAACAAATTTAAAGCTCAATTCTGTGCCTTTTCAAGCGAAAAGTCAAGGACTTTGAGCACTGCTGTAAACAATTTTTTCCAGGTGGAAAAAATTACTGTTAATTTTTTTAAGGTAGCAGTGTTATCAGTGCTAGAGCCGGACACAAGCCTCAGAATTCAGATCTGGGTCTGGTGTTCCCCAGTGTTAAGAGGGGTTTGGATATATGGTTTTGGTTTGGATGCATCCTTAATCAATGAATAACCTAAATTCATTTTTACATTGATATGGGAGAAGAAATAAACACCATTACGTTTATAAGAAAAGCTTGTAAAGTAGAATATTCAAAAACACCTAAGTGACCTAGGAGCCTAAGTCCTATTTCAAAAATGACTTAGGCACCTGGGAACCTCTCTCATTGCCAGTCCATGAGTCTTAGGCTCCTAGTTTAAGCACCACAACACTGAGCAGAACAACGCCTACATACTGCTATAAACCTGGGCCTAAGTCACTTTAGAAAATGAGACCTATGTGCTTTTGAAAACTTTAGGTCTACGCTACTATTGATGTATTAATGTTAACAGGAGTTCCGTTATGTGTGTATATAGATATGACATGTAAAACATAGTTCTATTCTTTAGATAGTGATTGTTTTCCTGTTAAAAGGTCTGTCACTATACTAGGGGCAGAAATTAGAGTTGTAATTTTAAAAAGTAATGCTGAGGCATTATCCTAACTTGCTCCTGTTGAAGTTAATTATGAGTTAGGCCAAAATAGGGTATTTTTGAAGATCCCTAGACTTACTGGATAGTAATTGCCAGTATCATGCTGCTTTTCTGGTTAGAAAATTGGTACCACATTAGAAGAAAACCAATCTTCTGGTATTTTCTCCAGAACTGTTTCTTATAGTGGTATTATATATGCAAAGGACTGCATTCCTAGACCACCTTCTCTGTAACTTGTTTTTAATTTTCATTTTCTTCACTCACATGTGAAGATAGTTATTGTAATTCTGAATACATCATTTCACATTCTCATATTTCTGCCTCCCCCCATTTATTGGAACTCTTAACTCCACCTCTATCCTCTGCTATCTGGTGCTTTCAGCAGGATATGTGATGAGTCAACTCCCCTTGACATGATTACTGATGTCAGCTAATAGATTTGTAACCTTTCTCAAAAGAAAGCAAAGACAATAGTGTATGAAAGCATCCAGAGACAGTGTTGTCCAGTGAGACTGAGTGACCCTACTCCCTGACCAGCACTCAAAGGCGGGGGTGGGGGTCATAGATGGCATGTTTGTTCCCCCACCTGAGTCTAAATCCAAAGGAAATAAGATTTCTTCCTAGCCAAAGGCTGAGGCCACCAATCTCTCCCTGGCCGAGCCTGCCATTCTGCCCAAAGAGCCAAAATGGCCCCATCCATACTGGGGGATGCTATCAACTCAGCCTACTACCCTGCCATGGAGTCTGAGGACTAGGTCAAAAGGAAACCCTAAAAGAAGAAGCATCTGGCAAGCTAGCTCCACAAGAGTAATCATCTTCTCTCCCCAACAAAACACTCTTCTGCAAAATAAAATACTTCACTTTGTACCTTTTGGTTTTCTTCTTTTCCCTTTTCTATTCTTACCCTTCCCTTTTTCTTCTATCTAGTCATTTCTTTAGTTTCACTTTTTGTGGCATCACTTTTCTCTCACACTAATTTTGTTGGTTATATAGTGTTTCCCTACCACTCTCTAAAACACACTGCTAACTACTTTCCCCCCAACATGTATCCCTTTCCCTATAACCGCCAGTGTTTCCTCTCTTGTTTATCTCAACCTGTCTCCCATTTTTTACATTCCCCACCACTGTTTCTTCTCCCCACTCTATTCCTTTTTACAAGTCCTGTTCTTCCACTCTTTTGGTTCAGCCTCCTCCAGTAAAAAAATGGACCTTCCATAGCTGTTTTCCTCTGTACAATTTTAGTGTCGTAGATTGGTTCTGTGAGACCCTCTTTTTAATCTTATTTTGTTTGTTTCTCTCTGTTTTGCTCCTTTTCTTTCCTCTTGCTCTTGCTGTCCTTCCTAGGTCTTCCTGTCACCATTCTTCCAGCCCTTGTTTCCATGCTAGCTTTCCTCCTACCAGGTTTCTCCATTGGTGGCTCCACGCTTTTGCCTTCCTCTCCTTTCTGCTTGGTTACTGGAAGCCCTGTCACACATGCTACAAAAGGCCAGCTTCAAAGCCACAGGTATGCTCCAGCCACCTCTATGGACAATCTCTCCAATGTAGCTGTAGGACACCTCCACACAGCCTCTTGACATGTGAACACTGCACTGGGGCTGACAGTCTGCAGCACTAAAGGATGAAGGATTAAAATCTAGATGCCAAGGAGGATGGCGGCTGAGGGTGGTGAAATCACAGCCCTGGTAGTATATGCGGGAAGGCTGGCCCTGTGCTTTTGGCACATTGCCTTTTAATAAACAGTATTCCTAGTGGAAAAGAACAGAGTAGGACCATCATGTACCATCCCAGTTTGAACACTTGTGCGTTATGCTACCACAGTTCAGGCAGCCAGTATGTTAGTGAGACATCAAGTAAAAATCAGAGGTGGGTCTCACCCAACTCTTCAATTCAAGCCAGTCCCAAACCTTGCAAAAAGTTAGGCTGTGTGCAAGCTCAGGTTCCTAACGAATGGAATGGAGGGTACGTGCCTATCAAGCAAGCTCATTGTGGTACATACAAAATGCATCTTTTGTCCTTGCCAGCAGGTGCAGCTGTTAAGCAGGACATTTTTTTTATGAAGATTTGAATTCAACAAATATAGTATGTTTTTGGGGTGCAAAGAAAAATCTATGTAAATACAAAAAAATAAAATAAAAAAGGTTTCCTTTGCAATACAAAGGGCTGAGGTATTTAATAATTCAATTATATCTTACTCAAAAAATTAACTTTTATACAAAATCTGGAAGTCATTCATCTAAGTGATGTTGTAGTTAACTCCATGAAGATTAGATTATTTTCAAACATGTTTTTAACCCTCTCATGGTGATGGGGAGGGAGGATATGTTTTTAAGTGCATCAACTTGATTAGGAAAGACAAAGCCAGCCCTCTGTTTTTAGCTATTCTTGTACAAAGAGTGACATGTAGAGGATTGGGCTCAACCCACATAGCACATCTGTGGAGAGAAGGGTTTGACATCAGGGACGTATCTGGCTAGCAATGTTTTTCATGATACTCCGATGGCCAAGTCCTATAGAATGTAATGGAGAATGAGCTTTCTATAGAATGTTTAAACACACCTGTAGAATTTAATAGAAAACTATATACCTGGCACAGAATTGTATAGGGTGGTTCAACAAAGCTGTAGAAGGTTCTTTCTGTATTAAGTTCAATAGTTGGCAGACCCTTATTTAACTTTTATTTAACCCTCTCAGTCTTATCCAGATTATCTTCTGCAGGACCTTTCCAATGGCAGAAGATTTTTCTGAGCTAGAAGGATGTGGGTAAGAGGGGAGGGTCAGCAACTGGGACAAGAGATGTGGCCCTGCAGTTGCTCCTTATGGTTGGTTTGTGGTCTCAGTGGGCAAGAGGGAAAAGGTGCATGCAAGGGAGGTAACATGCTAGGCACCCAAAGAGCTCAGTTTTATAAGCCACATTTGATACAGGCTTAGGATCTGCCTTGATGTAAGGCCACTCCTTAAGCAATAGAACCATCATTCTGAAAGGCAGCAGGCCAAACAGAGTTGGACTTGATGCTAACTCCATAGCAATTGTAGGTCAGTGAGTAGGTTGTGTGAAGCTTGATGATCTCAGTCCATGCCTCTGAGCTTTCCTTTGAATGAACTGAAAACAAAACGTTTGAAATCATTGGGTTGCACCTGGTTTCAGATGAATCAATTAGCCAAGGTTTGTTAAAATATAGGCCTGTGCTCGCTGAGTCTGTTCCTGGACATGGCCCTGATTTAGAGTTTATAAAGAAACCTGAGTGTTTGTGTGATTGGGAGCTTCTTAATAAGAGGTTTACACAGCTCTGCCTGAGAGTAGCTTCCTATTCTAATCTGGTTAATAAGTTTGTTTCATTATATTACATTGGCATTAGACTCTGTTTTCAGGTAGATCATTGTACAGCAAAACACATGGCTCAAGATGCACAACCCCCATATGTATTTAATGAGGATAATTTAATGTCATTCTTAAGATAAAGGACACAATGATTATTCTGTTGCCCACCCAGAGTACATCTCATAAAGCAATGGATGGAGGAGACTGTATCTTTTTGCTTCACTGCTTATTCTGGAAGTGACGGATGTGTTTTCTTTCGACTGTGAATAGCACAGGCTGCTTCCTCAGCAAGAGTCCTTAAGTTTTCCTATTAGCCTGGGTTTATTTTTCTTGCTTGATTTCCCCACCCTCATGCAGTCTGAGCGGAAGATATCTATAGCAGTCAGCTACTGCAGCTTGGCTGTGTTGCTTTCTCTGATACTGATGAGACTGTGATGTGATGCATTTTCTGTTGGGGGAAGTTTATGGGTGCATTTTCCTGCTTGACAGGAACAGTAAGCTGTGAGGATATCCTGGGGAAATACTTTCCTGTATGGTTCCTGACTTTTTGACTATGGCATTTCCCCATTACTTCTAATGGAATTACCTTGTCGAAAAAGCTTCTAAACACGTGAAGTGTAATGTACTGAATTTCAAATAAATCATGGCTTTTTAACGAGATTATACAAGGTCCTCTAAGGTTTGACCTTGGAAGTATAAAAGACAGCCTCTTTATCATAATAGTCATGCCAGTTGATCATTGTGGTCCATGGATTTAAATGTATGGTGGCAGGGCATTCTTGGTGGGAAGCCCTGGACAATTTGTTCCTCTGTTCAACCATCAGCACATCATATAAAGTTCACCAGTTTTTTCCTGAGAGGGTGAGGGTTAGTATAATGGAGAATATGTCCCTTTCTTGGGAAATATATTTGTTTGTTTACTCCCAATGGGCTGTATTTTTAATTTCTGTATCTCTCCGTAGAGCTGGAAGGATGGTCTTGCAGTTAAAACACTGAACTGGACTTCAGGAAGTCTAGGTTCAAGCCCAGACTTCCTGTGTGACCTTGGAATAGTGACTTGATCCCTTGGGCCTTATCCCTCTTAGTAAAAGGAGGATTATATTTCCCTGTCTCACAAGGGTATTGTGAGGATAAATTAATATTTTTGAGGTGCTAAAATATGATGATGATGAGGGACATACAACTAAACAGATAGACCAGAACTTAGATAAGCACAATTAAATCAAACAATAAAATATGGCCAGATAATTGTTTTAATAATGGAGCTTTACAAAGGCTTGTACTATATATATAAAGTTGCTATCTAGGACAGGATTAAGAGTCCAAGGTAGGTGATTGCATTTCTAATACTATGCTGTGGGAGTAGTAATAGCATGACACAAATTAGTCAGCAGTAACATTATTATCAAGGGGATAATATTTGAGCCGCATGACTTTTGTCTTAATTGCAACGTATATTCAAATGGAAAATAATCTGTCAGGAAAAGTCTCCTTAAAGTGATATCTATTGGATTGAGGAATAGCTCTTCAGGGACGGTGGTAAAAGTTCCATCATGCGTAAGAGTTCATACAGGACAAACACTGACATGGGGAGGGGTTAAAAAATTGAACCCTGATCAGAAGTTTATAAATGGCCTCTCTCTTTATAATGGGCTAAAATCCCAGATCCAAATACTCCTAATATTTGGAATGTTTTAAATCCAGATGTAGATTTGGCAGTTTCATTCTCTCTCTACTTCACAGAGATTAATTTTTGTACTGGGTGCTTTCAGTTGTTTGCTGCCATTCAGGCTAGAGGGCTTCCCATCACATTACGGTCAATTGGTTTAAAATGTGCTAGAAGTAAGAAAAATATGATCTTTTTCCCCACGCTGGTAGGGCTTTCAAACTATTATACCTCCTTAGAGCCAAGAGTAGAGATTCTATAAAGAAATGAATTATTAATGTTTGATTTTCACAGCAACAGAATCTCTTTACCCAAAGAGTAGCATTTCTTCCATGTTTTCAGACGTTCTCTCAATATAAAATCCTGACCCTTTGGTAAGGTGTCCTTTTTTGAATCACAGATTTGCTGACTTTCATAAACACACTGCCTTTACTTTTAATCAGCACACAAGTTCAGTTTGGGAGCATGGTGGTCAGATTAAAATCAGAACTACATCTAATTGAACATTGGAAAATAAAATAAAGCCAAATAGCTAGTATGTAAAGAATATGACTTCGTGGTGAATATAGATGGACCCTTATTTAATTTTTATTGTAAAGATTTCATCTGCTCCCTTTTGCACAAATCTCCACTGTTTAGAATAGGTGTAGCAGGGTGGTAGAGTGTTTCTGTGGACCCACTCTGTTAGCTGGTGTTAGAAACCATAAGGAAGTGCTGATGGATTCCCATTGACTCATTATAGCCCATGGCACCTGGTAACCTCACCCTGGATAGGACAGGTGGGAGTGGCTATCTGGACTGAACAGTCCTCATGGAAGAACTCTATAATTGTCAAACCTAGGAAGGAGGATTGGGCTAGAATTTGGTACATTGTTTCCCAGTAAAATGAAGCCAGTTACCAGTAAGGGATAGTCTTGGCCCTATGCAGTATGTGTGGACTGCAGTTTGGAGCAGGGTAAGAAAGCCATTTACTCACCACTTAGTTAAGACTTAGATAACTGTAGTAACACCTCTCCACATAGAGAAATAACTTATATAGCACCCACTGCAGTAGTACCTAAGCACTGCAGTCTCTTTTAATGTGTTTGTCTTCACATGAGCCTGGGAGGTAGGGAAATACTATCACCCTTGTCTGACAGATGGAGAACCGAGATACAGAGAAAATGACCAGGCCAACATCTCACAGGGAGCATCTAATGGAGCAGGGAACTGACTGCGGGACTTTCCACTGTATTTCAGGTTAGCATGCTAACCCTTGACCATCCTTTCTGTAATGGGTTGAAATGAGGGATGTGGATTTAGATTCTTAAAAAAAAATAGCTGACAAATCATGGTTTAGATCTACTCCCAGAATAGGCTAAGGTTCAGAGATGAAGACCAACACAGGGCTCACGTTCAGGTTCAATGGTGCTGAACTCTTGTGAGCATTTCTTGTGAGCTTGTCTTTTACTCTTTACACAACAAACATAATATGAAGGAACCACATGTTCATAGAAGAGTCCAAATTATCCATATTTAGTAAATATACATAGCATGCAAGGCCTAGCTATGTCTACACTGCTGTTCTGGTTGGTTTCTGGTGGCTTCAAAAATATAGTACACAGTGAAAGCTACTCTAGAGGGTTCACAAACTATTTAAAAGTTTACTATCCTATTTCTATGTATACACATCTCCCCTATACTGTAAAAGGACACTGAAAAAGTTATAAATGCGTTACTATAATTAAATATACAACAGGCTAAAAATTAAGGCTGGATGAAGTCTCATAGGCATCACAACAGTGTCTATACTTTCTGGTATTGCAGTAGCTGTATCAGCAATGTCTCAGGGTAGGATCACGTGTAGTAAAAACAGGGACAGGAGACTCACTGGTCTTATCACAAGTCACTGTATGCAGCTGTATTATAGTGACATACACACACTATCAATCCCAGGCCACCACATACAACTCCAGGCAAGGACTTTCTTTTTTTACAATTCTCAAATAATTCTTGAAGTATGCATTACCTGAGCTTTGTAACCATTCTGATGTCACACTAGGCAGGCTTAGTATACACTTAGCTGTTCTTTTGAGCAAATGTGGAAACAGTTGTTTGCGTGCATTAGTTTATCTAGTTATTGTAATGGCAGACATTTGAGCCAGCAGTGGATCAAGTTCCGTTTTGCTTTGTGCCATGTCATTTGTCACTGGCAAGGGATCAATTTGTGCCTTATTGATCATATTGACTGTCTCTGGTCCCATTTCAGGATCCTTACCTGCCACTTTCAGTGGCAAGCAAGACAAGCAATCTACATTCACATGTTGGTTGGTACTTGTACTCCAGGTGCAACCCAATTTCTTGCAGCTTCTACAGAGTGTTTTTTCTTGAACTAACAATGCTTCTTGCCCTCAGAACTACAGTCTGAGTGGTGTCGAGATTGTGCTTTCTGTTTGACCTCTAGTATATTTGCTGTACAGATTACATGATGATGTTTCAGTTCTCTAGCAACTTTAGTAATTGTCTCCATAGATAATGCTCTATCTAATGCACATTTTAGGGTCAAATCAGCCTCTGTCAATAGCCATTTTTGGATTCTTCATTTTACATACCATACACTGTCTGACCTAAATGCATCATTTAAACTCCGTCCAAACTGGTAATTCTCTGTTAATTTCCGTGATTCAGCCACATATGCAGATTTTATTTTTTCGAGTCTATAAAACTGCAAGGGCTCTGCCACCACAGTTGGTGTTGGGGATAGGTGATTTTGTAGAATTTCCTTGGTCTCAGCAAATGTTTTGTCTGCAGGTTTAACTAGAGTTGGTAGCATATGCAGCAGGGTTTTTGCCCCCATTATATTAAGTGAAATTATCAGCTTTGTCATTACTTGTAAAATAGATAATGGTATATATTTTCAATCTTTCAGTGTAGGTGGGCCAGTTCTCTCCTGACCTAGCAATCAAGTCCTCCTCAAATAGCCAGACATTTTAATTCCCCTTCTTCCCCTAAATAAGCAGTTTACTCACAGGCTGATGTTTCAGGCTGTTCTTTTAATTTCAGTTTCACTAAGCCTATGCAGTCAATTTTATTTCACTGCATTCCTGGATTAGGCTCCTCTCCTCTGGAACAAGTATTGTGTTCTACTTGTCACTCAACAAACATGGTGATGTCCAAATAACTGTTAAATATACACAACATGCAAGGCCTACTATACATATACGGCTACTCTGGCTGGCTTTTGGAAACTTCAGAAGCATGGAACACTGAGCACAACTGAATGAGCCATAAATGACTTAAATGGATATTACCTTGTTCCTACACAAGACACAGAATAGGCTCAGATCCAAGTGAAATCCCTGGCAGCCTGGGGGAAATGCAGGAAGGGTCCAAATATAGTTTAGGTTGACATTATAATATAGACTTCATAGCTCTTATTTATAGAATTAGCTCTCCCACTACCAAACCACCCACACAGTTCTGTGCACACATTGTATTGCAACTAACATCACCTAATCATGCTTTTGTGTGTCGGGTGGGGTAGGGGAGGATTTAGCCCTACAGCAAACAACATCTGAACATACTAAATAAAGATGTTCAGACATAGTGCCAGATCCTGTTGTATGATACACTGGGACAGCTTTGAGATAAATGAAATATATTCAACTGCTTATGAAATCACTTAAACTGACTGAGCAATGGCTGTGGGTAAATATGATAGTCTACAATAGTTCTTTTGGGGGTTAATAGACCACGGATTAAGAGAAAGCATTTACAGGAGGGTAGAACTAGGAATAATAGAATAGAACATCAAGGAAAAATTCCTGATATTAGATGTTTTTGGCTGTGGGACAAGTCTTCCAAGAGACTATTTCTGGAAGAATAAAGTGAACTAGACAAAGCACTGGAGAGTATGCTCCAGGTTTCATATTAATACAGGAAATGTGATGGACTAAAGGACCAAGAAGTCTTGTCATCTCTAATTTTTATTACTTATAACTACACAGCCATAATTATAAAGATTGACTTTAAAAAAATGCTTATAATTAGTTACTTTTCCTTTAAATTTTTATTCATAGCAAAAACACACACCACAAAGGAAAGATATGAGTCAGTGAGAACGTATTTCATGGAACCTGATATTATGGTACATACTAAGAACTTTAGTTTGTTTATATATAAAAAGCTTTATCTTCTATGGAAGGCAAGGATGCTCTGTATGTAGCAGGATGACCAACCCAGGGGAAAGGTGGGTGTACTGTACAAACAAAAATAGATGGGGAAAAGCTGTGCAACACAGAGCTCGTGAAAAGGAGTTTGTTTCCTCTTGCACCCCATAATGCTCGATCCCTGAGTCCATCTGCCTCCTGTCTGTGGGGTTTCACAGTCTGAGAATTACATCCATAGGACTGAAGTGTAACCCTTGCATGCAATCGCAGCATGGAAGGGGGAAGAAATAAAGACATGTGTAGCATGCTTTTTCATTTAATAAAGTTAAAAATAACTTGCAGCTGAGCGGGGGGTGGTGGTGGTAATGGGGTGCTTTTCCCCCTGGTATATTAGAGAATAGTGGCTGAGGGTGGTTTCTATATCCAAAGAGGGGGATCAGGGTTGAGTAATCTTTAAACACACCGGTCAAGAGTTTCAAAAGTGATTAGTGATTTCTGGCTGCTTAATTTGAATCACCTTCATAGATTCATAGATTTTAAGGACATAAGAGACTATTAGCTCCAGTCTGACATTGTGTATAACACAGGCCAATGAATCAATCCTCGATAATGAGCCCAATAACTTTTTTGACTAATGCCTATCTTGTAGAAAGACATTCAGTCTTGATATGAAGACTCAAAAAGATGGAGAATCCACCCCTTCCATTGGTAGTTTGTCCCAATGCTTAAAGGGTCCAGACTGGCAGAGAGTAAACACTTAGCTTTTCCTGGGGGAAAAAAACAACAAGGGGTATTTTAAAGATATCTCAGGTTGGCTACCCAAAGTCACTGGTCACTGGTTCTTATGTGGCAATGCTTCTAAACACACATACTTAAGTGGCTTTGCACTTTTGACACTAATAGAACTTATATCAATATAGTTGTATCTATCAGTTACTTCGATATGTGAAGTATGTATCTAAGTCAGCCTCTCAGTCAATCAGATGAGGGAGTTGTGGACTATTCTGGAAGCTAACCAGGCCAAGTACAATTGCCAAGAAAAACACCCAAAGTAACACATTTTATTGAGGAAAATATTTCTTTAAAATTGATTTAAAAGAGAAAAAACCCTTACAAATGAGCTATGGAATCTGTTTATAAGAAAAGGGCCAATTTCATCTCTGCTGTTCGACAACTGAATTCATTGGTGTTACACCAGCAATGAATTTGGCTCCATGTAGTGAAGGCACCACAGTAGCGATAGTCACTCTATATTTAGCTTGCATATATACTTAAGTCTGGCAAACGTATCTCGTGGGCACCTGTTTGATGCAGAGATTTATGGTGAATGCCAACATTTGGTCTTGATATTTGAAAACAATTTGTTAATTGTCAAAAAAAAGTAAATTGCTAACATCTTTATTTACTCTATGAGACAACGTGTCACTACTGGAACCTGTTCAAAATGGACGGCCATTTATTAGTTCCATAACTAAACACCGCAAAGATTTTAAACTACGGGCTTTCCAAATTTGTGAGGTTTTTTTTCAGTTTTAG
>NC_059072.1:116428635-116481135 GCF_020497125.1 Mauremys mutica
CCATTACTCCTTGTTCTGTCATCTGCTACCACTGAGAACAGCCTAGCTCCATCCTCTATGGAACCCTCCTTCAGGTAGTTAAAGTCTTATCAGATCCCCCCTCACTCTTCTTTTCTGCAGACTTAAATAAGCCCAGTTCCCTCAGCCTCTTCTCATATGTCATGTGCTCCAGCCCCCTGATCATTTTTGTTGCCCTCCGCTGGATTCTCCAGTTTGTCCACATCCTTTCTGTATTGGGGGCGGGGGGCAAAACTGGATGCAATACTCCAGATGTGGCCACCAGTGCCAAATAGAAGGGAATAATCACTTCCCTTGATCTGCTAGCAATGCTCCTCCTAATGCAGCCCAATATGCCATTCACTTTCTTGGCAACAAGGGCACACTATTGATTCTCATCCAGCTTCTCATCCACTGTAATCCCCAGGTCCTTTTTGGCAGAACTGCTGCTTAACCAGACACTGAGCCCGATGATCTTGCCAGCTTTCTATCCACCTTATAGTCCATTCACCCAATCCATACTTTTTCAACTTGCTGGCAAGAATACTGTGGGAGATGGTATCAAAAGCTTTGCTAAAGTCAAGGTATATCATGTCCACCGCTTTCCCCATATCCACAGAGCCAGTTATCTAATCATAGAAGGCAATCAGGTTGGTCAGGCATGACTTGCCTTTGGTGAATCCATGTTGACTGTTTCTGTCCTCCAAGTGCTTCAAAATGGTTTCCTTGAAGACCTGCTCCATGATTTTTCTGGGGACAGAAGTGAGGCTGACAAGTCTGTAGTTTCCTGGATTCTTTTTCTTCCCTTTTTTAAAGATGGGCACTATATTTGCCTTTGTCCAATCATCTGGGACATCCCCTGATCACCACGAGTTTTCAAAGATAATGACCAATGGCTCTGCAATCACATCAGCCAACTCCCTCAGGACCCCCGGTTGCATTACACCTGGACCCATGGACTTGTGCATATCCAGCTTTTCTAAATAGTCCTTAATCTGTTCTTTCACCACTGAGGGCTGATCACTTCCCATATTGTGCTGCCCAGTGCAGCAGTCTGGGAGCTGACTTTTTCTGTGAAAACTGAGGCAAAAAAGCATTTAGTACTTCAGCTTTTTCCACATCATCTGTCACTAGGTTGCCTCCTCCATTCAGTAAGGGTCCCACACTTTCCCTGACCACCTTCTTGTTGCTAACATACTGGTAGAAACCCTTCTTGTTACCCTTCACATCCCTTACTAGCTGCAACTCCAGTTTTGCTTTGGCCTTCCTGATTATGCTCAAGCAATATTTTTATGCTCCTCCCTAGTCATCTGTCCAATTTTCCACTTCTTGTAAGCTTCCTTTTTGTGTTTAAGCTCACCAAAGATTTCTCTATTAAGCCAAACTGGTTGCCGGCCATATTTGCTATTCTTTCTGCACATCAGGATGGTTCCTGCACTCTCAATAAGGCTTCTTTAAAATACAGCCAGCTCTCCTGGACTCCTTTCACCCTCATATTAGCCTCCCAGGGGATCCTGCCAATCAGTTCCCTGAGGGAGTCAAAGTCTGCTTTTCTGAGTCCAGGGTCCATATTCTTCTGCTCTCCTTTCTTCCTTTTGTCAGGATCCTGAACTCAACCATCTCATGGTCACTGCTGCCCAGGTTGCCACCTTCTTCTACTTCCCCTACCAATTCTTCCCTGTTTGTGAGCAGCAGGTCAAAAGAAGCATGGGCCGCTACTTGGTTCCTCCAGCACTTGCACCAAGAAGTTGTCCTGAACACTCTCCAAAAACATCCTCATTGTCTGTGCACTGGTGTATTGCTCTCCCAGCAGATGGCAGGGTGATTGAAGTCCCCCATGAGAACTAGTCTGGTGGTCTATAGCAGACGACCATCACGACATCACCCTTGTTGCTCTCGCCTCCAAACTTAACTCAAAGACTCTCAACAGGCTTTTCTCCAGTTTCATACTGGAGCTCTGAGCAATCATACTGCTCTCTTACATACAGTGCAACTCCTTCACCTTTTCTCCCCCACCTGTCCTTCCTGAACTGTTTATACCCATCCATGACAGTGCTCCAGTCATGTGAGTTACCCCTCCAAATCTCTGTTTTTCCAATCACATCATAGTTCCTTGACTGTGCCAGGACTTCAAATTCTTCCTGCTTGTTTCCCAGGCTTCCTGAATTCATGTACAGGCCCCTAAGATAACTAGTCTATTGCATGTTGGGATGGTCCATAGCAGTGGAGGGCAACCTGCATCCCATTGGCTGTGTGTGGCCCATTAGGGTAATCCACTGGTGGGCCACCAGACAGTTTGTTTACATTTGCACAGATGACCACAGCTCCCAGTGGCTGTGGATTGCTGTTCCCGGCCAAAGGGAGCGGCGGGAAGCAGCATGAGCTGCTGGCCACTGCTTCCCGCAGCTACCATTGCACAGGAATGGTGAATTGCAGCCACTGGGAGCTGCGGGCGGCTGTGCAAATGTAAACAAACTGTCTGGCAGCCCACCAGCGGATTACTCTGCTGGGCTGCAGATTGCCCACCACTGGTCCATAGTATTGAGCTATAGAATGCTCACTTAAAATTACATTCATGTATTTGTCCTCTGTGCCATTGCATATTTTTACATATCAAGCTGAGTGTTGCTGTTAATCAATAGGTCTGCATGACTGATTGTCAGAAAACAATACAATAATGCAGTTGCACACGAGTGAGGTTTGGCCAACAGCTTACTTGTCAATACAGTCAATGTTGCATCATGGAGTCACCTATTAATTTGTTTGGCCATATGAGGAAATACTAGCCTTTCTGCTGAGGGAACTATTTAGACACTGAATAGCAACAAAAGGCAGACCCCTAATGCCATATTTCACACAACACCAAGAAGTAGTAACTCAGCACAGTCAGCTCATACTCATCCTTCCAAGTCCAAATGCTGCCACTTGTCCTTCCAAATCTTTTACTGATTGTGTTATTGTCTCTGGTGATGGAGACAGCAACATATTCTAATTCTTTACTTGCTAAGCAGGTGTAAAAATCAATTTCAGTGCAGAGAGATGGAACTACTGTTGCAGAAGGATACTAGATGCTAACGGTTGCTCTGTTACTGGAGTCTTAGAGATAAGGAGGTGGCTAGGCCACAAGATCTCACAATTGGAGCAAGATCAGTTCTAGATACTTGTAGCGGACACTCAAGTATAATTAGAAAAGAGGGGCTTTTCATGCAGTGGTCCCTATAAATATATGTTCTAGAAAACATAAATCAATGCATCAGATGTTGAACATAAAAAAAAAAAGCTTAAAGCAACACGGAAATTGTGAGGGTAGAATCAGAGACACTATAAACAAAGAATGTCATCAAGCAGAGCTGGCTGAAAGATGACAATTTTTTTTGGATGATTTTTTTTCAAACCTGGCTGCAATTTTGTTTGGTATTTTACCCTCTTCCCCTACCCTTTTCCAGTGACAAAAAGGGGTGACCCTACATTTTTTTTAAAGGGGGAGAAATGTATATTTTTTTCATTTGAAAACCTGAACAATTTCAAACTACTTGTATACAGTTTTTTCCATGAAAAATTTCATGTAGGAAAAAAAAAGTTAAAAAAAATGGTCTTCAATAGAAAACGATCAATTGGCTTTATCCCTTTGAAAAGTGCTTGGAGAAGGCTTTTTGTGAGCCCACCCCCTTTTGTAATAAATACTTCTTAAATCCAGAGAAAGGAGGAGAGCAGCAGGAGGAAGCTATATGCTGTAATCTCTGTTTCTGTGAGAGAAAAGAGCTGATCAGGGGATATAGCTATAGCTTCCCAGAAAGTGTTAGTTGTTTCTGAGCAGATTCAGTTTCAGCTTAAAGCTGGTGAGGAAGCCAAAAATAAGGACAAAGAAATGGGTGTTGGGTTGGACATATGAGGCAGTGCCCCCTAATGGGAAGAGAAGAAGAAATCATCAGTAGGAGATGTCCATAAAAGGGGAATATGGGAAATGGTAGAACCACCATGACACATTGGTGAGAAGAGAAAGGGAAAGAGAATTGGGCAATTTGAGAGGAAAGATAATGAGTTGGCCATTATAGGATGTAGTGCTTTTTAAGTTTTAAGTGCAGGCTTTTAAGTTTGTTGAGAAGACAGAAGCATTTGAACATGGGCTGAGAGAAAGTTCAGTTTTCATTCTGGTTCTCTTTAGACAGTTGAGGTGTTCAGGGGATATACTAAATTTTAGGACACAGAAGACTAGAAATTATCTCAGATGATGTGGGTGGGTATGAATTGCAATAGATATCGTTATAAGATCTGAATCAGAACGAAAAGTCTAAGTTTTATTCTGTGAATGGTGATGTAGAAGTAGAGGAGGTAGTCTGACTATGCAAAATACCTTTATTTTTAAAGTTAATTAAGAAGATTTAAGTTTTTTAAAATGTTAGCTTTCTGATATGTATGAAATTTACACTTTGGAGCCCTGAACAACAGAATTGTATTCCTGTTTTGAAAGTGACTGAGGTGGTCAGAAAGCTTAAGGTTCAGAGTCTAAATAAAATAGCCCTGGATTTGACTCACTATAATGTTTTCAGATTATTTTTTTTTGCAAAGCGTGAGTCTGAAATGTGAGAAAGATGATAACCCAGGCCCACGTTGGAGAAGTATTTAGTTTTTATACATACCATGGAAGATGCCTTACCTGCCAAATGCCGTGTCTACCGATGCTTGTACTTCCAACTTACTATTATTTAGGTTAGAATCTTAATGCTAAATCATGTGGCTGCTTTACTCATTTCTTCTGTAGAGCTTCTAATGATGAAGTAATAACTCTTGTAGCAGATATTTCAATGCTCCATGGAAACTGCAAACTCTCTAGACTAGAGTTCCCAACCCACCTTGCAAGATATAAATTAAACATGTTTTCTCATTTGGATATAGGAATGAAAGTAATAATGATGAAGTCTTCCTAAGGTCTTTACCTCTACCTACTTGTAACTTGTATCATGCTTGATCTTTCACACAACAAAGATTGGGACAAAACAATGGCAAAAACTATTGCTTGGTTTTGATTAAACAGATTATTTCAGGAAGGAATTCTATTGTTGCCCTTTGCACATGTGCAATATTGCTTCTTTATAGAATGTGCCTCTACACTCAGCAGTCCCCTTATGGACATGAAACATTCTATGCCTATGCTCAAAAGGAACTGATGTCAGATATTAGTTACAATTTAAACTCCTTGATGCACATTATTAACTGAGCAAGGGTTTGATGAGATTTGCTACTTAAAAAAGAAAAAAAAATCCCCAAACACTCCTATTAAGAATGCCATTGTATTAAAGTTATATCAAAGCCCAGGACACAATTTCAGGCTGCTGTCTCAAAAATGAATACCTTAAATGGGCAATATGATCAATCATCTGCAATATTGTACACTTTAGAAGGGTTCTACATGTTAGAAGGCAGAGAGGCTGCTGAGGGGGTTGAAAGGGGTAAAACAAGAGCGAACCAAAATACTTCATGCAGAAAGCTTTCCTGCTGCAAACTGCACTTTTGTCAAAACCTAAACTTTTCTTGGGAAAATGTCAATTCTGATTTAACAGTTCGGTTTCCCATGGGAAACCAAATTTTAAAATGAAAATGTAAATTCAAAATGTAAAGTTTAATTCATTGAGGGTACGTCTACACTACAAGACTATTTCGAATCAACTTAATTCGAATTTGTGGAATCGACCTTATGAAGTCGAAGTTGTGTATCCACACTAAATACACTAGTTCGACTGTGTGAGTCCACAGTAACGGGGCCAGTGTTGACTTTGGAAGCGGTGCACTGTGGGAAGCTATCCCACAGTTCCCGCACTCCCCGCTGACCATTGGAATCCTGGGATTTCCCCCCAATGCATGCTGGGGGGAAAAATGTGTCGAGGGTGGTTTTGGGTAACTGTCATCATTGAACCGTCAATCACGCCCTCTCTCCGTGAAAGCGCCGGCGGGAAATCTGTTCGCGCCCTTCTCTGGTCGGTTACAGCTCGGACGCCACAGCACTGCGAGCCTGGAGTCCGCTGCGATCATCGCTGCACTTATGGCCGTTGTCAACTCCTCGCACCTTATCGTCCACCTCTTCCACAGTCAGCTGCTGAGAAATCGGGCGAGGAGGCTCCAGCAGCGCGGTGAGGACAGAAAGTCACAGAGTGGCGCAGACCTCTCACAAAGCAGGGTACGCCGCGCAGTGGAGATCATGGTGGCAATGGGTCAAGTTCATGGTGTGGAACGGCGATTCTGGGCCCGGGAAACAAGCACGGACTGGTGGGACCGCATAGTGCTGCAGGTCTGGGATGAATCACAGTGGCTGCGGAACTTCAGGATGCGTAAGGGCACTTTCCTTGAACTCTGTGACTTGCTGTCCCCTGCCCTGAAGCGCCAGGACACCCGGATGCGAGCAGCCCTGAGTGTGCAGAAGCGAGTGGCCATAGCCCTCTGGAAACTTGCAACGCCAGACAGCTACCGGTCAGTAGCGAACCACTTTGGCGTGGGCAAATCTACCGTAGGGCTTGCTGTGATTCAAGTAGCCCACGCAATCGTTGAGCAACTGTTCTCAAAGGTAGTGACCCTGGGAAACGTCCAGGTCGTCATAGATGGCTTCGCCGCGATGGGATTCCCAAACTGCGGTGGGGCTATAGATGGGACTCACATCCCTATCCTGGGACCGGCCCACCAGGCCAGCGAGTACATTAACCGAAAGGGCTACTTTTCTATGGTGCTGGAAGCACTGGTGGACCATAGGGGACGTTTTACCAACATCTACGTGGGGTAGCCGGGCAAGGTTCATGACACGCGTGTGTTCAGGAACTCTGGTCTGTTTAGACGCCTCCAGGCAGGTAGTTTCTTCCCGGACCACAAAATAATGGTTGGGGATGTGCAGATGCCTACAGTGATCCTCGGGGACCCAGCCTACCCGCTAATGCCCTGGCTCATGAATCCCTATACAGGCGCTTTGGACAGTGAGAAGGAACTCTTCAACTACCGGCTGAGCAAGTGCAGAATGGTGGTGGAGTGTGCTTTCGGACGTCTCAAGGGGAGATGGCGGAGCTTACTGACTCGCTCGGACCTCAGCGAAAAAAATACCCCCGTTGTTATTGCTGCTTGCTGTGTGCTCCACAATCTCTGTGAGAGCAAGGGCGAGACCTTTATGGCTGGATGGGAGGTTGAGGCCAATCGCCTGGCTGCTGATTACACTCAGCCAGACAGCCGTGCCGATAGAAGATCCCAGCGGGAAGCGCTGTGCATCCGGGAGGCTTTGAAAGATAGGTTCCTCGGAGAGCAGGGTAACCTATGACTCTCCAGTTGATTTACAGAGAAGCTGAACCTGAGCCTGTTTCAGTGACTGTTGACTTCGATCTGCGGTTACATACCCCATTCTCCAGGTTTCTCCCCTTCCAACACACGTTTTAAAATAACTTTAATGGAACACTGATTATTAATAAAGTTTTCTTTAATTATGAATTCCTGTTCAAGGGTTGAAACATGGACGCGGACTGTGGTGGGTACGGTGTGCACTGATGTCCAGACCGCTTCTACACTAGAGGAATGACAGGCTCCTGCTCCTACAGCGGTCTCTGGGGGGAGGACGGTTGCAGATGGGTGTGCAGGAAGGGGTGGGTTTGCAGGAAGGGGTGAGGGGTGCCGTCTTTGGGACGGAGTTTGGATGCAGGCTCTGGACTGGGGGTTGGGGTGTAGGAAGGGGTGAGGGGTGTGTGGGAAAGGTGAGTATGTGTCCGTGGATGAGGGCTCTTGCTGGGGCTCAGGGCATCGGAGAGGCTCGTGGCTGGGGGGAAGGGCATGGTAAGGGCAGCCTGCCTTGCCATTTGTGGATGGCAGGCGCTAGGACCCTGGGGCAGCATACACCTCCCAGAATGACCCTAGTGCCTAGTGACTGCAGTCTGTGTGTGTCCTGCTGTTGATCCTGCCCCCAAGTCTGTACCCTGGTAATGAAGGCTGTCCTATGCAATTAAAAAACCCCTACCCCCCCTTCACACAAAGTCTTCTGACAAGGAAAACGTGACGGAAACAGTGAACAACAACAAACTACTTTTAATACTCAACTACACAGTGGGGGGATGAAACTTGGATTTGGGACTGGGTGATCCAGGAAGGGAAGCACTTCTCACACTTTAGGGAATGAGAGCTGTTTGGTACATGAGCGCTCTGCTGGGGTGGAGTGACAGTTTTCACGGCCCCTAGCGCCCCTCCTTCTTGTGATTTTGGGTGAGGGGGGGACAGGACTTTGTGGCGGGGGAAGGCGGTTGCAGATATAGTTCAGGGGGGCTCTCTGCTCCTGCCTGCGGTCCTGCAGAACATCTACAAGGCGCCGGAGCGTGTCCGTTTGCTCCCTCATTAGCCCAAGCAGCGTTTGAGTCGCCTGCTGGTTTTCCTGCCACCACCTGTCCTCCCGTTCGCTGTGTGAGCACTGCTGCTGAGAGAGGGTCTCCCTCCACTGTCTCTGCTCGGCCGCCTCGGCTCTGGAGCAAGCCATCAGTTCCGAGAACATGTCGTCCCTAGTCTTTTTCTTTCGCCGCCTAATCTGCGCCAGCCTCTGTGAGGGGGATGCCGGGGCAGTTCGTGAAAGAGCCGCAGCTGTGTGATGGGAAAAAGGAAGTGATTTCCTTGAAAAGATACATGTTTGCGAACACTGAACACAGTCTAGTCAGTTTCTGTGAACAAGACCATACAGGGCACCTAGTCTCACGAGCTCTCAGGACAAGTTCGAGATTTCGGAATACGCTTTCATTGGCTGCGGTCTTGCACAGGAGATCGGACAAGCGGGGCGGTACAGCTGAATCCGTGTAGCAGCCAGGCCTGGTAAGCACTACACTATAGGCTGCTTAACAGTTAATGGATAGCTGTGCCCTCCCGCTGAAGGCAATCTGTAAAGCATAAAGTCTGACCCTGTTCCAGCCCCTCGCGGCTGTGCACGGGAAAGATCACTGTATGCTTTTCCTCTGTGGCCTCCAACACGTGGCTGTTTAGCGAAGGTCATTGCTATGCAAAGTAAAAGTCAAGCATTCACAATAGTAACAGTACACTAATTGCCCTAATTAGATGCAGCAGTCGCCGAACGAGATTAGCCTGAGGCGGGTCACTCGGAGAGAGAGAGAGCGGATGCTGCTCGAATCCCTGCACAGACCAGGACCGTACGCTGCAATGCTGGTGGAGGCAATGATTCCGCTGTACATTAGGATGGCCTGGCGCGGAAGAGTGTGCTTCCACGGAGCACCAAATAAGGCACCTCTCCCCAGGAACCTCCTACGGAGACTTTTCGAGCTGCTCTCCGAGAGCTTCATGGAAGTGTCCCAGGAGGATTTCTGTTCCATCCCTATCTGTGTGGACCTTCTCTTTATATAGTTTAAGCAAAAGGTTTTATATAGTTTTTACATATTTTTTATTCCTGTTTTTAAAAAAATAAATGTTTCCATGTTTATAGCACTTACCGACTGATCCTTCCCCTGATTCTGAGTCCGGGTTAATGGCCGGGAAGGGTTGGTAGGGGATCTCTGTGAGGGTGATGAAGAGATCCTGGCTGTCGGGGAAAGCGGTATTGTAAGCGCTGTCGCCTGCGTCGTCCTCCACAAACCCTTCCTCATCTTCCCCATCAGCGAACATCGCCAAGGAACTGCCCCTCGACACTATCCCATACTCAGAGTCCACGGTCACTGGTAGGGCAGTGGTGGCAGACCCACCTAGAATGGCATGCAGTGCCTCGTAGAAGCGGCAGGTCTGGGGCTGTGCTCCGGAGCGTCCGTTTGCCGCTCTGACTTTTTGGTAGCCTTGTCTCAGGTCCTTGATTTTCACGCGGCACTGCGTTGTATCCCGGCTGTATCCTCTGAGTGCCATGGCTTTGGAGACCTTCTCGTAGGTCTTTGCATTCCGTTTGTTGGAGCGCAGCTCCGAAAGCACAGACTCATCGCCCCACACAGCGATCAGATCCAGGACTTCACGGTCTGTCCATGCTGGGGACCTCTTTCTATTCTGGGATTGCATGGACTCCTCTGCTGGAGAGCTCTGCATCGTTGCAGGTGCTGCTGAGCTCGCCCCGATGTCCAACCAGGACATGAGATTCAAAGTGCCCAGACAGGAAAAGGAATTCAAATTTTCCCGGGTCGTTTCCTGTGTGGCTGGTCAGAGAATCCAAGCTTGGACTGCTGTCCAGAGCGTCAACAGAGTGGTGCACTGTGGGATAGCTCCCGGAGCTAGTAAGTTCGATTTGCATGCACACCTAGCCTAATTCGACATAGCCATGTCGAATTTAGCGCTACTCCCCTCGTCGGGGTGGAGTACCGAATTCGAACTAAAGAGCCCTCTAGGTCGAACTAAATGGCTTCCTGGTGTGGACGGTTGAGCGGTTAATTCGAATTAACGCTGCTAAATTCGAATTAAAGTCCTAGTGTAGACCAGGCCTGATTCAAGTTGTCATTTCAGTTTACTGTTTTTTAAAAAGACATTAAGTCAAAATGAAATTTGTTATAAATTGACATTTTGATTTAAAATTTGTTTTTGCTTTCTTGAAACTGAAAAAAAAAAATGGATTTTAAACAAAAGTTTTAGTTTCATGCCCATTTGAAGCTTCCTGTGAGAACTGAACTATGAAAACAATTTAGAACGAAGGGTTTTTTTTCATTCAAACTTTCTTGCAAGGAAAAAAACCCACCTCTTTCTGACTAGCTCTAGCTAGAAATGAAATTATGTAGAAGCAATTTTAATCTGAAGAGAATCAATAAATGGAGATGTGATTTCACATTCCAATAGACCTTCCATGGAAGGTTGTTGGAAGCCCTGTCACATGTGTCAAGTGTACACAGGACTGGACAAGCAAAGGAAAAGATATTCTAGGGAACAATCCTGTATAGACAGTGGATAGAAAAATGATGATAGGGTGCTTCCATCTCTAATACATAGAATACTAAGAAGGTAATGTTGCTGTGTACCATAAAAAGGTTTTCCTGAGGAAAATCTAGCACATCTGAAATGGCAGAGAGATAGCCAAGTAGTCCTGTGTCAAAACATTCATTTCTAAAACATACCCATGCTCTAGACTACAGGTGGAAGATAATAATGAACCTTTCCTGGTCATGATTTCCCCCACCCCCCTTTCAATAGCCATTGTGATAGTCTCAAGACGGAAAGATTTAGATCCAAAATAGGATCCTGGAATCTAGCAGGGCCTAAGGTGACTGGTAGAAGTGTAGGATGGAAAGTGAGATGTGAGTACTTGGCTCCAAGAAGAAAGATAATAGATGCTCTTTCTTTCTATTCTGAGTTGTGTGTGTAACAATCCATGAATGGGTTGTCTGTGGGGAATGCATTGGGAACCTCTGCATTTAAAAGCATAAGCCTGATTTAAAGACAAGGTCAGTTGACTAGGTGGTAGTAACAGATTCAGAAGTTCCAGTAGACTGCCTCTCAAATTTCTTGATGGATAGGTTTTCTAATTTCTACTAAACTATACCTACTAGTACTGTCAGATATAGGCTACATCTGCACTTGCAAGTGTACATGACATGCATTGTTGAACCATAACCCCACTATTGCCACATTTGAACCCCTGAAACATGTGTCTGAAGGAAAACACACGGTGAGAAAGCTAGCACACCTGTGGCATGGTCCCATAACTGTACTACAGTGCTGTGTGGACAGGGATAGGTACCAGGTCCTAAGTTTCAATACTCCTGCAGGCCCATTCCCACAGTGCATTGAAGCCATTCCTGCCTGACACTTAACCAGTATAGATCCTTTGGTCCCCTGTTGCCAATGGTAGTTGTGAACTGTGCTGACCACTTCAGAACAGTTTTCCACTACACTCCGGTTAGCATAGGTTATGATGAACCACGTCCCCAGAGCAGCTGACTGGTCCACTGAGCATTCTCAGGTTCTCATCAATGTGCAGTCAAGAGCACACTATCCTCCATGACTTTGCCTGGAGCAATGGGAACAAAATGGAGTTGTGGTGTGACTCTTTTCTTGTCCCTTTCACCATCAGTCACTGAACACGGGGGCCTGTTTTTCTGAAAATGCAGGGAAAGGATGGGGGTGTGTGTGGGCATTCTCAGGGGTTCGCTCTTCCTCTTCCATGGGAACTTGGTCTGCTAACTTAGAATACAGTCAGTCAATTTCCTCTAAAATTGCCTCCCACTTCCTGTAAGTATATTTCAGCAACATTTTGGTATAGCAGAAATTCAGGTTTAGGGCAATACAATCCTCCTTGGTCCACCTTTGAAAGTGACCAAACCTCCCCACTCGGAAATATGTAGAGGGGAGACAATTAGCAGAAACATCTCTCTGACATAGATCGCCAGTCGTCCTCCACAGGATGGGAAAGCCATCTCCTATTCTAGCACCTTGAAAACAGCTATAGTCTCCAAATGATGGCCAGGCTTTAACAAAGAAATTGATAACTGGTAACGTAGCATCTGGAAGGAACTTAATCCCTCCCCAGCTGTCCCTTAATATAATGCAAGCATTAAAATAGTTAGAAAACATTATTTCAGGCATCTTACCATTATTAGACTCTGCTCCTTCCTGTGGGGTTGCCCACGTTGTCTGAGAATGAAGGAGAATGTAACAGTTGCATTCCTGAAATGCTGAAAGTATCAGTATTGTGGGCTTTAGAAGCTACGTTTGGGGGAATTTCTTATCTTCTTTTAAAGGAAAAAAATATAATGGTACCCTTGTGTTTGAGTTGGCAGCACTTTCCTCAGCCAAGGGGAAAGCCATTCCACCAGAAGGGCAGAAGCAGCAATCCAGAGACAGCACAGGCAGATGGAGGAGGACCCTGGAGGACATGCCTATTGGCTCAGACAGAAAGAACCAAGAGCAGTTTGAGTTCCTCAGAACTTGATCCACCCTTGCTCTCAGGCAGGAGGAGGTGCTGATGAACCACCTCCTGGAGCAGGATGAATGCCACAAGGAACGGGATCATGCCCGGCTGCGGTCACTCATTCAACTAGTGGCAAACACATTTGGGCCTACTAGCATGGCCACAGCTCCTCTCTGGGAAGGGGCACCTCTCCCTGCTCCCAGTAATGCTCCCCCAGCTGCCACCCTGTGCACTGATGAGGCAGAGGATTCAACCCCCAGCCTGCTGCACTTCTGGCCTAACACCTCCCTTGCCTGTCCTCACCTGAAACCGCTTCAAGGGCTTCCCCCCGGGAGGAAACCGAGTCCCAGGCACTCCCTGAAGCCCAGCATGTTTCCAGCCCCCAAACGCTGCACAGCAGACATCCCAGTTTGTTTTCAAGGACAATTTTCCCACAGGTGTTCCCTCCTTGTCTGGGTGGGGGAAAGGGCAAAGGAGACAGGTTCATAGACAATAACGTGGGTAGGTTGTTCAGGGAGTGTGACCAATTGTGTTTTCATCTGTGTTTCCTTTTTTAAAAAAAAATTACTGTTGTGTTCCATATATCACTTTCAGTAAATCTTACTGTTCCATTTCCTTGTGTGTACACCCTCCCCCCCACCCCCAACTATGAGGAACAGGCTATTTTCTGCAAGTGTGGGGTAGGTCCCCAAGATTCATTGCAGATGAATTGTGTTTCTGCTGTGTTGCCATTACACTACAAATAATCCTCTGACCCTCCCACAACTACTCCCACACCACAGTCCTGAAATGTCCTAATGGTAAAGAAAGCAGCAGAGGGGTAATGACAGCTAGGTGTGGCTCAGAAATATGCGCTCCTCTCACCAGCAGCAGAATGGAAAACACAAGAGAAGTGTACATAGAATATATTACCAAAGCCATAAAAAAAGTTATGTGCAGTCTGTTAAAGGACACAAGATTAAATTCACAGAGAAGGCATCAAACAATGAACAGTGCTTAATAGCCCCTCTCCTCCCCACCACGAAATCTTAACTGCTGTGAATCTTGGGTGTAATCATGCTAAGTAGACCCATATGTGCTGTAATCACTGCTATCGGAAGAGTGTAAGAAAAAGTTGCAAAGCCCCTTCCAAACTCTTACACATCTGTTTGTTTTTCTTTGGTCAGTCACAATTGAATGCTCCTGATAAGGCATTGTGGCCTCTATTTTAAAACTGACTTGATAGTTCTGTGTTAAACTGTAGTGTTCCTCGGTAGTGAGCTCTGCTCCTTTGGTGCAACAGTTCTCAGATCAATAGGGTGAACGTTATCCTTTATGATTCTCTTGGAAGATTCTTAGGAGCACACAAAGAACAAATACAGTGAGTAAAAAAAAAATCTTGTTTTTAATAAGTTACACTCACATACCCATCTACACAATCTACGAGAGCCCGAGCAATAGTCAATGCCGTATTTATACTTACATACCTAAAGATATTACAGAGTCTGGTGGATCTCTCAACAGGTGACCATCTTTAGTGGGATGGTTCCTGCTGGGGTCTTCCCAGGGAGGTATTCCCTCAAGGTCTTCCCAGCCTCTCCATCCCAGGGGGACCCTCTTTTATCTTGTTGTTCTGACCATGCCTACCTTCATATGCACATGCATGAGGGTGCCAACCCTCCTTTTCCTTATCTGTACTTCCACACCTCATACCTTTTGGGGTGCCCTGCTTTTCATAGGCTGTTGTCTTAGTTCCCCTTTTCCTTTGTTAGCATCTTATTAACATTTACATCAAACTGTTTGCAGAGTAACCTGCAGTTAGAACAGAACTTTGTGATGTTACAATCAGGTATCTTGAGGTCTGGATAGATAGTGACATTTTCTGTAACACCATCTACTGGCATATCCTTTACAGTAATCTTGTGGTTTTATTGGCATAAGGTCAGTCTTCGGTCACCCATGTCAAGTCTCCTGAGACTAAGGCCCAGAGTGGTTAAGCTGAAATCTTACAGGCCTCAGCCTGTAGGTCTTGCATTACAGCCATGCTTTACTTATATACCTAATATACACACAACTCCCAAATACTTGTCAGTCTTACACTTCTATCTATACCTACAACTTAAATCTGTGGAGTGTACACATTGATTGCATATAACATAACATAGAAACTGATCATATCAATAGATGACACAATGATAAATGGCTGATAAAATGAACTGCAATATTGATGGCAATTGAACGCGTCAAAACCATCCACAGCACAGACCCATGACCAAAAGAGTTAACCTGGAGGAGACACCGTCACACAACTGTTTGCAGTCCATAAGTGTTGACTTTGGCTGCAGGGGATCAAAACTAAGTGCCAATATCGTCTTTACCTTATTCTGCTATGGAAAAAGTGAACATGTCCCTTGGCACAGAGACAGAACTTACCTTCTGGCTCCCCATTGTTCTAGGATGTGTGAGCATATTGCATCCCGGATTTCTCTTATCTGCAGGGAACTAGGACTAGTGTGCATGTGAGTGAGATCTGGCTGTCTGTACAAGTTTTGCAAACCTGTTCTGTCCTATGCCCAATCCATAAGGACGTATCCTCCCACAAATGGTATGGAGGGCAAAGCAAGCCACAATAACATGAATCGTGTTGGCCACATTGGAATCCAGATATTGCCAGTGAGCTTTCAGTGCCAAAATGCACACTCAGCCACCACTCTGCAAATACTCAGTCTCTAGTTGAATTCCCTTTTGGCTGGGTCATTGATGTTGGGGTACAGCTTCATGAGCCAAATTAGGAGTTGATTTGTGGAGCCCACCAAAATAACCGATGGAAATGAGACACCAGAACCATGTCATTTCTTGGGAATAATGTTCCTTCTCCCCCTCTCATCTCCCAAGCACAATCCCAGTGCTCTGAGCACCCTGGCAGCATGGACCTTTCCTCTGTGTCCAGCGTTGGTGTTCTACTAAGCCTTGCAGAGTGCACAAAATAGTAAGTTTTTGGTTCACATTCACTCGTACTATTTGGTAGGCAAAGAATGGGGGTGTGGGTACCGACGATGGCCCCTGCACAGTTTGGAAACCCCACCCGCTGAAATCCAGCTATGATTTCTAGTACTCGAATGATTGCCTGGCAAACCTGTAACTACCACCTCAACAGTGGACTTGCCAACCCCAGTTTTGTAAGTGACCAGTAGCTGTCAGGTGTTGCCAAGCTTCCAAAGAACAATAGTCATCCACTTCTGCCCTGGTATGGGTCTCTGAAAACAAAGTGGTTTGGCACTGGAGGGTTGGTGCAAGCTCCTCGCACAGCTCCATGTAGGACTGCTTCCTTAACTGGAATTTTTGAAACCACTGGTAATCAGCTCAGGTGTCCAAAACAATGTGATCCCACCCCACTGTGCTGGTTTCTCCTGGGCGGGAGCAGCGGTCCCCCCATGGGCAGTGACAGTATCTGTTCCATGGGACCACAGAGGATTCACTCATCCTGTTGGTCACCCATCTTCTGCATATAAAAAAGGTCTGGCCCAATTCCATCAAGTACCTAGCAGACTGAGTACTATGCCTCATGAACACTCCTTCCCCTCTCCCCCAAAACACATCATCCCGAACTTGTTCTATGTCTTCGGGCAGAAAGGAGATGTGAATGGGAGCTGTCATCACCAGATCTGTCAAGGAGGCAGACAGTTCCAGCAACATGCAGCAAGGGGTTTCCTAGAGTGTCTCCTGCGTTGCACAGAATTCTTGGATAGCCCACCCCCGAAATAGTAGCACAAATGTCACATACCAATAAGGGGCAGCATGGCTGTGGAAACACTCCGTATATCCATTCCCAGTGTAGCACATATGGCCACTCAGTGCAGGTATAGGATATACACACTAGAATTTCACAAACAACACCCCGGGGACACTCGCACGTGTAGATGTAGCCATGGGTATATTTGAGCAAGAATGTTTGCATTGCAAAAGTATGGCAAAAATTATCTTCTGTCTTTAACTACTTCATATTTTCTCATCAAAATATTGATCCAAAGAATTTAAACAAGTGACCCTCTAGAGATCTTAACCTTCTCCCCCCCCAGCCATTACCATGATGGTACCTTCTGAAGTAGAATGTTATTACTACCACACTACCATAGGAGTATCTCCTCAGATAGAACAGTGTGACTATCACAGGACTATTATTTGGACTATCAACTCTCCAAGTGTGCAACACATATCGGAGGAGATTAAAGAAGCTAATTATTCAGGGCCTAATCTTACTCCTATTGAAGCCAATGGGAATTTTACTATTGATGTCAAAGGGAGTGGGACTGGACTCTAGTCCTTTAAATGTATCTAACTCGAGGCACATGAATAGGCTCAACAGAACTACTTGCATGTCTAAGCGTTAGTAGGGAGGTAACGCAGTTTTGTACTGAATGGGTTGCGTTGCAAGTGAATTTTAGATATTTCTAGGGATATGCTTGAACCTATGTGCAAGTGTCTGATCTAAATATGTTCTAAAGTTCCATAAGGGTATGGACGATAAATGAATAATGGGATTCATATATTGACTATGGCTACTCTTGGAAATTTCTTTAAAACGAAACTGAAGACTGAGTTTAATCCTTTGAAAGGATTATATGGAGGCATATGCTGAATGGGCCTTTATGTCCATCAGCTGAGCTATATTGTGCACTGCACACTGTATCTCTTGCTATTGGATTTTTAGACTTTGTGGATTTGTTGAAATCTGTACTTCGGGGTTTGCAATAATGCCGTTGCTTAACCTTTGTGGTGGATTTGGCCTAGTCTCTCAGGGAATGAGACATTCATAAGGATATTTTCTTGTGGAAATAGGTTCTCAGTTCTAAGACCCAATATCAGTCTTCCTCCTCCTTTCATTATTCCCCCAACCTTCTTTTCCATTCAGAATATTTTCTCTAGTGTTTGGATTGTCCATGTCCAAAATTGTTTCTTCAGCCCATTTTGGAAGATCTGGAAGAAGATCAGAAATGTTTGTCCTTTGGGCACTGCAATCGAGTTTGCAAACCCCATGCTGAGCATAAAGTGGGAAGGAGAACCTCTCCTATTTACCAGCAAGCAGTTTGATTACACCCTCATGTAGCTGTCAGTCATGGAGACAGGCACCTGCAGCTGCAACCAATAGAGGAAACAAGGCCTTCTATAAAGGCGGTGTCATAGGTTTATTCCCCACTCTGAACTTTAGCGTTCACAAGATGGGGACCTGCATAGGCTCCTCTAAACTAAAATCCTAGTTTAGATCTGGTAAAGCTGCCACCAACTAGAAATTCCAGTGTCTAGTACACTCCCTGTTCCCCCAAACTTTCCCTGGGGAACACAGATCCCAACTTCCTTGGATCTTAACACAAAGGGAAATAATCCATTCCCCCCCCCACCTCCTTCCCCCTCCCCTTTTCCTTGGGAGAGATACCTTGATTCAAACTCCTTGAATCAAACAAAGAGGGATTCACTTTTCCCCCTCCCCTTCCCCTGAAAATCCAAACAAGGGAAGAAATAAACTCAGGTTCTAAAAGAAAAGATTTTATTAAAGAAAGAAAAAAGTACACTATCTCTGTATTACCAGGATGAAAAAATACAGGGTCTAACTTAGAAGCCGGGAGAGGCTTTCCCCCTCCCCCCCTCCTCCTTCCTCAGAATAATCAAAGTAATAGCAAACAGAAATAAAGATATTTCTTCAGCAAATACACAATTGCAAATGTAGAAATCAATTATAAGACTAAACCGCCTTCTAATACTCACTATACTGAATAGAAGAAAATACTTCAGGAAACCTTGGAGAATATGTCTGGCCTCTCTTAAATCCAAAGAGAGAACGGCAAATCAAACAAAGGACACAGACAAAGACTTCCCTCCACAGAGATTTGAAATTATCTTGTCCCTTGATTGGTCCTCTGGTCAGTGTTCCTCAGGTTACTGAGCTTGTTAACCCTTTCCAGGTAAAAGAGACCTTAACCTTAACTATCTGTTTATGACAGGAGGGAGAGAGAGAGAGTGTGTACAGAGAAGGAAGGGGAACCAGAAAGGCCTTGGCCAGTAAATGGGAGGCAGCCCTGCACCAGGCTACCTTTAAGAAAGTAACCAAGAGATTGGAGCAGACTGTAAGCCCTAAAATTGAAGGGCTGCTAGCCTGAATTAGAGGTGAAGATCCAGGCATTGACCTGATTAAAGGCTCACTAAGGAGGGTCAGCCAGGAGAAACGGGGGTCCCTCGAAAGAGACTGTGACAGACACCATCTCTCTGAGTGCTTCTCTGCAGTCACCTTGAAAATTTGGCTGTACTAATCAGTTGCTCCACACATGGACTTGCAAGCTCAGGCTGCAGCCGAAGCTCTGGGACCCTCCCACCTTGCAGGGTCCTGGAGCCAGGGTGCTCGTGTGAGCCCAGATGTCTACACAGCAGTGAAACAGCCCCGCATCTGAGCCCCGTGAGCCTGAATCAGCTAGCATGGGCCAGCCGCAGGTTTTTCTTTGCTGTGTAGACATCCCCTCTGATGCTTTTACTTTATCCTAGTGACTTCCAGTTCAACAATCCCACCTCAGAAGGACTCACCATCTCTGTTGTGAGGACTACCACCTTTAATATTTGTACTAAACACACATAGTAAAGTCGTTTTTTCTTTTTCCAGTTTACAATATTTCATGTATTGCCCCATTGAAATACTTCCCTTGGTTAGTGAGTACTTATTCCCCTTTAATTACATCCTCTAGAGTGGCATTTGGGGGTAGGTTATTTTCCTTCTTGTGAAGGATGTGGAATAATTTTTTGAAGCCAGTTTTAAATTCTTCTTTCCTTTTGTAATCTTAGTGTTTTAAAATTACTTCTTTAATCACCATCTCAAAGTAATCACTAGGCAACAACCTGTCCTGGGAGTGTGACTCAGGAGTCAGAAACCTCCCCCTCTTCTCTAGATGAGGAATTAATTGACAGAGAGAAATTATTTTTGGTTTTATTTAAAACTCCAACTTTTATTAATATTTTGTTTCATTCCCCCCATCCCCTCCCTTTTTAAAGGAGGATCCAGATTTGAAGAGGTACAATATTTCCTCAATGCTTTAAATTTCCCTTCTTGCTTTATGATTTTTGATTAACTCCTCAACTTTAATGATGATCACACACTGCAGAATTCACTTCATTAAAAACCACCTTTAACAGACCTGATTAAATTCTCTTTATTTAGTTCTTGTTGAGTCCTTTGTGAAATGTGAAAATCCTGCAGGGCTACAATTACCCATCCTAGCTTCTTTCCCCTGAGCAACTAGAACCCACCTTCTTAAAACCTCCTGAAGAACATTAACATGTATGTTCTCTGTAGCTATGAAATGATATTGCTTTTGATTTTGGAGTACTGCACCTTTAAATTTCTGAGACGGCAGACATCCGCCATTTTTGTTCATAGAACCTGTGCAAAAGAGACATACACAATGCTCTCTCTTCACTTTTGTTCTGTCTTATTCTAGTTTTCATTAATCACAAACCGAAGAGTAGAAATTGAGTGACATTAAGTGTTTGCTCCTTGTGGCTGGAGCAAGGGAACTGTTAAGGCCTAAATGTGATCTGCAATGTGCGACAAGGCTGCAGCATGAGGAATGCAAAACTTATTCATGCAGGAAATGCAAAATGCTGGGGAATTAGTTCCTTTAGCCTAAAATAACACTTTCTATAGTTC
Organism: Mauremys mutica; assembly: GCF_020497125.1. Taxonomy (NCBI): domain Eukaryota; kingdom Metazoa; phylum Chordata; order Testudines; family Geoemydidae; genus Mauremys; species Mauremys mutica. Next base: position 116,449,131 of record NC_059072.1, read on the forward strand.
AGTTTGATGACTCTTTACCCAATATCTATTGTTACTTCAAAGATAAATAATTTTCAACCACAGGTTTATGTGGAATACAGGTACTTTGGAAAAAAATGAATGACCTCCCTCCAACTTGAAGGAGAGACATTAGACTGAATCTGCAACCCGTTTCTGTAACTAAAGGGAAAGCATTCATTCTCTACTGTCCTTGCTGAGACTTCTCATTTGTTTCCGTGTCCATCTTAAGGGGGTGATTCTCACAAGTGGTTGGGTGTACTGAGGGACTTTTTTTTTTGCTTTCCTTTGAAGCAATAGATACAGATCATTGCAAAAGGCAGGATCACTGACTTGATGGACCCATTGTCTAGTTTACAGTTTGTCCAATGTTCATCCTGAATGGGTACAGTGTTTGCACATGCATCCGAAGAAGTGGGTATTCACCCATGAAAGCTCATGCTCCAATACGTCTGTTAGTCTATAAGGTGCCACAGGACTCTGCTGCTTTTACAGATCCAGACTAACACGGCTACCGCTCTGATACTTGAGTGTTTGCAGAGGAAACTTGCCAATGCTCCAGTAGTTAACTATATCAGAACTCTTTCATAAAAGCAGAGGGACCTAGTCCTGAGGTTGCTTATCTGACTCGGGCATTTTAAAGTGAGCATTTAAAGCATTTTCTAGGTATATGCATGGAAGAAGACTGTGTGAACAAAATAGGTGTGATTAGAAGAGGAATCTCCTTGCATTTTGGGCAAAGATTTTTTTTTTTGGTTTGTTTGTTCTGCATTTGTATATCATCATTAGCACAATGAGTCTTGGTCCAAGACTGGAGCCCCCAGATACTTCTGCAATACAAATAGTAGACCTGAAAGAGGATACCTCATGACGGGAAAATATTCTGCAAATCCAATGAGAGAAATGTTAGCTTCCAATCAGAAAAAAAAGAGCACCTCCCTTCTGCTAATACAAGAAACAAGTTCCATAAAATGGGCATTCTTATCCTTGTCACTGCTGTGGAAATTGTTTGAGAGTCCACCTCAAAGGGCAGGCCTAGTCATGACTAACACTTCTAAGTCATCCTCTCTTTCCTTCAGTGAAGGACCTAGGGTGACCAGACAGCAAATGTGAAAAATCAGGACAAGGGGGAGGGAGGGTAATAGGAGCCTATATAAGAAAAAGACCCAAAAATCAGGACTGTCCCTATAAAATCAGGACATCTGGTCACCCTAGAAGGACCAATACCGGCATGAATACTGGAGACATTTATCTATCAGTAATTAACATTTGTGAGGGAGTTTGACATTCTCAGATGAAAGGCTTAGGATACATGTATTTCTTAGAGTTTAGTCAGGCAAAATTTACACCGAAGTCCCAATTTAAAAAAAAAGTGATCAAGGGATTCAGGAATTGGTTCTATTTGCAAATTATTATTTTATGGTAAACATTACAGAATTCATTTGATACATGGTCTAAATTTTAAAAGTGTTCTGTTCAGAGATTATGGGATGGCCTGTTTTTTCCCCTTATTTCTTTCATGTTCAAAAGAGGGAAATGGATCCATTTTGTACAATCAAGTGTGACTGCATACAAAAAAGGGTCTGCTTGTGTGTGGGAATCAATAGCTTTAAATCTGGGAATGAATGATTTTTGGAAAAAATATAGTGGGCCAGATCTTGATCTAGTTAGTACAAATCAGCATAGCTGAACTGAAGTCAGTGGGGTTATGCTGAGACTTGGTCCTATAAATACAATATGATGTGAATAAGATTTCTGTATGCTTATATAGCTGCATGCTGATATACTGCTCTGTGTTTTGCTCCAAAAAGGAAAATCTGTTTTACCTCAGGAGATGTTATTTATAATGTTGTATAAAGCAATATTTCTTATGATTATGGAGTACATGTTACCAAATTAGCTGGCTGAGACATTTATACATGTTAGTTTTTTGACTAAGTACAACTTTTGGTTGTTTTGAATGACTGCCTGGCAACTGTTGGGTTAAAGATCCAATGTTATTCTTGTCTAACTCGGAGAGCATAAAATGTAAAACATTAAAGACATCCCCACAACCCCAAATTTTGCAGCTCATTGATAACCCTGAGGCAGTGTGTGTGCGAATGTCAAAAGTAAATAACAGAACAACATGAACTAAGAGGGGTCAAGATATATAAAAAGTTCAGCAGACATATTACAAGAGTGACTCAGGAGGACAGCATATTAGTAAATTAGGCTTTCGCCAGATGTACAAACTGATCCCTTTTCAATTGGATATCATCGAAAAGGTCAAGAAGTAATGAAGCATGGGGCGTACAGCTCCCCTATTGCTATGTGTTGCTACAAACTCTTATCTCATAATGCACTAGCAGTTACAAGATACCAAACATAATAAACTAACATCCTGTGGGTGTCCTTGGTGTCGATTAATGGTCTAAAGAGCATTATGTAAGGAATGATAATCCATGGAACAGTGAAAGCAATAAGGTGGTATTCTTAATATTTCATTCATTAGTTGTATTGTATCTCAATACATTTGTTTTTTTCCTTATTTTATATACACGTAAGTGAGGGCTCTTTTGTGGTGCAGGTGAATGGTGTTAACTCTAGAATAAGAATTTTGACAGAGCATAGGCCAAACTCTCTTCTGATTGACACCACTGTATCTAGAGTTAACTCAGTGGATTTTCAGCTAATTTGGAGTCAGTCCAAATATACACTGGTGTAAATGAGAGGAGAATTTGTCCTCATATCTTTCCAAGAAATAACTTCCTAGATGGATACAAATTTTGGAAGTAAGGTGAACCTGATAGAAATGCTATGATTATCTTAGGTTGCCTTTAATGTAAGAAGCCTTTTTGTATATACTATATATGAAGATCAGGAGAATGCTGTTTGTTTTATGTATGTGTGGGTAAACACAGTTTCATTAGAGTTATCAATAGAAGTAAGAGAAGAATTCCTGCTAAGTAACAGATTTCCTATAACAACCATCACCAAAATGGAGGAATTAAACAGAACCTTAAAAACTGGTGAAAGAGAATGTCTTAGATCACACAGGATTTGTTTTTCTCCACACAATTGCCACTAGAAGTCTATTGAATTTATTTCTGACCACCTGCAGTGACAGAACCTCAAATGTGGAAATATTTTTCAATGTTCTATCATCCCCACCATAAAGAGGCTTGCTGTATGTCCCATCCAAATTCCTTGGGCCCTTTTGAGCCTAATATAGCTGCATGCAACTCATTGAATATGGAGGGCAGATTTTGGCCCTCTGTCTTTAGTTACAGGTCTTTTCTACATTATTTCACCATTCTTGTTTACCAAGCCTCTGACCTTTCTCTTACTCTGCCAGCCCCATGTAATTATTTACATTCTACAGCCTAATCATGTACCTCTATTCTGAGCCACAGAATTTAAATTCTCTCAGTCTTCTCTCTCATGATCTCAGATAGTTATTTATCAAATCATTAAAGTTGCACGTTCTTTCATTTTCGCTAATCTTCTGTATAAAATGGAAACAAGCACTACAGCCTACGTTTGACCACAGCAATACAATATAAGTTGATACTGTGTCCTCCTAAACATTGTGGGATATGTATCCAAGGCTGGCCATTAGCCTGTTTTCAATGTCTTTGCATGGTAAGATATTAAATATTATCTATTACCACCCCTTCTGTCCCCAATTTTTTCTGTAGGACTGCTTTTTATACAATAGTTTCCATTTTAAAAAGCTGGGGCCAGTGGTTATTTCCACCTTCCTGGTTTGTATATACAGTATCTCTTTGAGATCAGTTCATCTTTCATGGAGATCACTGTGAAATCCCACACCTCTTTGTTGTAGTTCACTTTTCCATGCATGTTGTCATAAACATTGCTGCAAGAAAATATCCCCTTTATATCAGTTCAGTCTCTTACTACCTTTGCCTCTGGACACCATGTCCTAATTTCTTACAATAGGATTTACTGTCAGTAATCTCCCCTCCAAATTCCTGACCAGAATTTTGGAAATACCAAAGGAAAAAACCTGTCCCTTGAGTATCCTGCCTCACACTTGCCCTGCGTCTGGTGTATGCCAAGACAAGACCTAGCGAATTTAGTCTGGATTGTTTGGACACCCACACAATGCAGACATGATCAATAAAGTATCACATTATTGAGCCTGGGTACTTTGATTTAAAGAGATTAGCATAACCTGGGACAATAGGAAACCTGGTCTGTATAATTTAGTTTATTCATCATGGGACAGATTGTGTCCTGCTCCTACTGATGAGCAGATATTCACGCAAAGTAGCCCCACTGAAGTCACCAAAGGCAGTAACGGGTATGAAAGGTATGACTGTGTCCTCTAATATCCTGGACAAACCATATTGAATTGAGTTTAGTATCTTTGGAGTTCATTGTACTAAAAATGCAAATTGCCTGTGTGCTATCAAGGAATTGTATATATTAGCATGGGAAGGGTAAATAAGAGAACATCGGGGCTGATGGGCAAAGTCACTCAGGTTGTAATATCTCCAGAGAAACACCATACCTTGGAGAGGTGCACATATACTAGTTCAAACTAGATTCTCCAGGAATCAGAAGACAAAAGGAAGGATTTTTTGGTTAAATAGCCTGGTTTTAAACTGACTCAGGGACTTCTTTCTGATCCAGCAAACTGACAGGATTTCTGGTCCAAGGGGCCCCCCCACTCCTTAGAGAAAGGTTGGAAGGATTTTGGCTGATGCCTCATAAGACTGACTGTATATTCTGAGCTGAAGCTCTGATGAACTTATCACCACAGGGAACACCCCTGTGTGGGGTGTGAAGGACTAATCACCAATCAGAGCCCTTGTTGCTGTGAGGGGATGATCTTGGGGAAGCTCATTGGCATGTGTGTAGGTTCTTTGATTGTTTGTAATATGTTTTCTACCTTACAGTTTGCTCAGAAACAGCTACATGGTAACTTATAAGGATGGCAATCACACTGTGTACCATCTGTGAGGAGGGAAGTGAAGCAGGCCTGCTTAGACTGTCTTTTGCTGGGGGTCGGGGTGAATCACAGTATAGTTAGGGAACTGTGCAGCCTTGAAATACCCAGGTCAGAAAGGAAAGAGAAGCATGTCTCCACCAAAGAGAGGCAATGGCTGGGGAGCTAGAAGCACAGGCCTGGTTTACACTATGAGTTTATCTCGAATTTAGCAGCATTAAACCGAATTAACCCTGCACCCGTCCACACAACGAAGCCCTTTATTTCGATATAAAGGGCTCTTAATATCGATATCTGTACTCCTCCCCGACAAGGGGAGTAGTGCTGAAATCGGTATTGTCATTTCAAATTAGGGTTAGTGTGGCCGCAATTTGACGGTATTGGCCTTCAGGAGCTATCCCACAGTGCACCATTGTGACTGTTCTGGACAGCAATCTGAACTCGGACGCACTGGCCAGGTAGACAGGAAAAGCCCTGTGAACTTTTGAATTTCATTTCCTGTTTGCCCAGCGTGGAGAGCTAATCAGCACAGGTGACCATGCAGTCCCAGAATCAAAAAAGAGCTCCAGCATGGACCGTATGGGAGTTACTGAACCTGATCTCTGTATGGGGAGATGAATCTGTTCTATCAGAACTCCGTTCCAATAGACAAAATGCCAAAACATTTGAAAAAATCTCCAAGGCCATGATGGACAGAGGCCACAACAGAAACTCAACACAGTGCTGTCTGAAACTAAGGAGCTGAGACAAGTGTACCAGAAAGCCAAAGAATCAAATGGAAGCTCACAGAGGGAGGGGCGAATGATGACATAGCTATCCCACAGTTCCTGCACTCTCCGAAAACCATTTGAATTCTTGGCTGAGCTCCCAAAGCCCGAAGGGTCAAAAACGTTGTCGCGGGTGGTTCAGGGTATATGTCGTCCATCCCCCGCCCCCGCTCCATGAAAGCAAAAGGAAAACAATCCTCTCTCGCCTCTTTTCAATGTCACCATATGTCTACTGGATGCTGCTGGCAGACGTGGTGCTGCAGCACTACATAACAGCATCCCCTTCCCTTCCCTTGCCTTGCGGATGGCAGACGGTACAGTAGGACTGATAGCTGTCATCGTCGTCCCGTGAGTGCTACTGGCTGGCCTCGGTGAGATCGGCTGGGGGCGCCTGGGCAAAAATGGGAATGACTCCAGGTCATTCTCCTCTTTAAGTTTTGTCTAATGGAGATTCACTCCTGCCTGGAATATCATGGCAGCTGGAGGCTGCCCTCCTCTCTCCCCTTTGATCTCTGCTTGCAGAGGCAATAAAGTCAGTGTTTCTTATTCATGCATTCTTTATTACTTCACCACACAAATGGAGGGATAACTGCCACGGTAGCCCAGGAGGGGCGGGGGAGGAGGGACGCAATGGGTGGTGTTGTTGCAGGGGCACCCCTAGAATGGCATGCAGCTCATCATTTCTGCGGGATGTCTGGGGCTCTGACCCAGAGTGGCCGTTTGCCTCTCTGGTTCTTTAGTAGGCTTGCCTGATATTCTAGGCAGGACTGACTCTCCATTAGACAAAACTTAAAGAAGAGAATGACCTGGGGAGTCATTCCCATTTTTGTCCATGTGCCCCCGACCGACCTCGCCGAGGCCGGCCAGGAGCACCCATGACAGCAGCAGACGGTACAGTATGACTGGTAACCGTCATTGTCAACTTGCAAAGCAGCAGACGGTATAGTAGGGCTGGTAACCATCTTTGCTAACTTGCAAAGGCAAGGGGATGCTGCTGTGTAGCGCTGCAGTACCGCCTCTGTTATCAACATCCAGTAGACATACGGTGACAGTGAAAAAAGGCTGAATGGGCTCCATGGTTGCCATGCTATGGCATCTGCCTGGGTAATCCAGGGGAAAGGGTGTGAAATGATTGTCTGCTGTTGCTTTCACGGAGAGAGGATCGACTGATGACATTTACCGATAACCACCCACGACAAATTTTTGGCCCCATCAGGCATTGGTATCTCAACCCAGAATTCCAATGGGCGGGGGAGACTGTGGGAACTATGGGATAGCTACCCACAGTACAATGCTCCGGAAGTCGACGCTAGCCTCGGTACATGGACGCACACTGCCAAATTAATGTGCTTAGCATGGCCGCGTGCACTCTACTTTATACAATCTGTTTCCAAAAATCGGTTTCTGTAAAATCGGAATAATCCCGTAGTGTAGACATACCCTTAGAGAGTATGCCCTTGCTCAACCATAGAGAGGGAAATATAGGAGCAGTTCAAAGGGTTCAAAATTTGCTCCATTATGATATAGTATTAGGGAAGAATTCTTCCCTTATCCTCATTGGCTACCCGAGGAAACTCTCTGCTTTTGCATTCTGTTAGCTAGCCCTGAATATTTATTTAATGTCAGTTTCGTGCCTTGTAGCTTCACTCTCAATATACTCTCACTCCCCAGTAACCCAGTGCTATACCCCGCAAATAGTATTAAGTCAGAGGTAATGGACGGCATGTCGTGAATCATAACATCTGAGAGAATTCTCCATCCTGCTTCTGATTGATTGAGAAGACAGTAGGGCTAAAAGTTTCTGCATTTTGTTTTGAAGCCTTTCATTTTTTAAAAGCTTTGTCAGTAAACAGTCCGTTGTCTATTTATGATTAGAACTTCAGGATGTCCTACCTGTATTGCCAAGTACCAATGAAAACCATTCTCTTGTTGAGCATAGACACTTACTAATAAATACAGTTGCCTTGGAACTGAAGGCCTTTCAAAATTAGCCTTGACTCTGATACAGAGTCTTTTCAGGAGGAAAAAAAATAGATGTTTACAAGTAGAACACAATTTACTCAACCATTCCAGTCTACAAGTCAATTCTATGTGTTGAATATCTTGGGACCAACTGAAATGCACTTTGATATTATGCAAGATCTTGTTAAAAAAAAAAGCAATGAAACATGGATAACGTTGTCGGGGAGGGGCCGAAAGGGGAGTTGGGAAATTGGATCAAGGTCCCGGTTTAGTGCTATGCTTCAATACTACACAAACATCACATTCACATTAATAAGCTAAATATTACCTCCTACTGATCCCTGGCTACCAAGCAGGCACAGTTCTTTCTGATGGACTCCTAGGAGGGTCTTCAATAAAATAAAATTGTGAGTTTGACATTTCACTAGCTTGCTGCCAGGAAAGTCTAAATTGAGTCCCAGTTGTTTTTCAGATTAATCCATTTGAGAGTACAAAATCTGGGCAAGAGTATTTTACAACTTTTTGAAAATCCATTTAAGCTTAATTTAGTTTTGGCTATTTCATGTGTGCATGTGCCTAATTATAAAACACTCCTTTTATATCATGTACAAGTATTAACATGACTGCCTAAGGAGTGTCGGTAATAATAAGTGAAATATAGCAGCATAAAGAAATGCTCATCTTCTGCATGGATGAGTGACAGTGAAAACATTCACAAAGCTTTTCTTAAGTGCTGCCATGTTCTAAAAACATTGACTACTCCCGCAATGTCTCTGTCTTGCTGGGCCTGAGTCTCATATCACTTAACTCCATTGACTTTCACAGAATAAGTTACATTGGTGTAAATCTAGAGTGGGAGGAGACTATAGCTCATAATGTTCCCTCCCTATAGGATAAATGTAACAATCCTCTTATGGTTTGGTGAGAGTTACTGAAGAAATTTGATTATGGAATGAAGAGTCTGTGGGTATAGAGCTCTGTACATCTTCAGAAGGAGTGGCAAGTAACTTTAGTTTGGCAAAGGTTATGACAGTTGAGGGAATAAAGCTGTGGTACAACATGTGGCCAATTGACATGTGGACACTTTGTGACTTCAGTGGGAGCTATTTATGCTCAACACCTCTGAAAAACCAGCCCTCCATGTCTAAAGCCAGGAATCCCAAAATGGAGGCACCATAAATTAGAAGCTGCTTTTGGCCCTTGAACATTCATTTCAGCTATCTAAAATTGGGATAGTTCTTTCTTGTTCAGAATCTTAATGTCTGGCATGACATAAATGCAAAATGTTATTGTTTCAAGAGCAATGAAGGGCATTGTGCCACCTCACTCATTTGCTTTCTAAAATTCAGCCTGAATTTTTGAAGAAATACAGCTTCAAATACAGGACCAGATACTCAGTTGGTATGTATTGGCATAGCTTAGATTCAGCCTCTGGAGTGCATGCTGTTTATGGATTTTTCATTTTGGGGTGTTGTTTAAGCCAGGAGAGGGGATTGTTTCATAACTTTGCTACTTCTGGAAACAGTGCAACTATAAGCTGTTAACTTTCAGTAATTGCCCATAAGACCTGTTCCTGAGAAAGCAGCTCAGTGTCATGTGTTGAACTCCTCATACTAAAGGTTAAGGCCTATTTGGCTTTTAGCTTCAAGAGGATAAAGGTATAATTTGTACTATTCCTGCTCTCCAAGAAATTGGAACACACATTGCTTTTTTTCCTGGATCTGAAGAAGCTTAATGACTTTGAGAGGGAGGCATTTCATCATGGAAATTGTGAGTCATTGCCCAGAAAGATCAGTCCAAGATGTTTCTAGCATCTGTGGGCTGCCAGGATGCACATATATGTATTAATCTATCACTAATTCCTGAGATTTATAGTAGAAAAAGGCACTTTCATTAGAGGAGTGCTTTTCTATCCCGACTTCAACTGCCTTAGTCCAAAATAGGGTGGGCAGGGTTAGTCTGTTGATTTGCTAGTTAGGTAATGGAACCCTGACAGCTGATGTGGACTGATTCCTACTGAGATAGGTCCAGGGTGAATTTATCTAAGGGAAGCGGGAATGGCCTGCTGAGAAGTGCTAAGGAAGGAATCTCAGAAAAGGCCTAGCATGGAGATAAAGGCTAAATCCGGATTAGAGTTTATTTTATACTAGCTTGAAGTAGAACCCTAGGAAAAAGGTGAGTTTGACCCCACATGCATGGCGCAGACTGTATTCTGGAGAGGGAGAGTGAGTAATTACAGAGACAATTGGCATGAGTATCATTAAATTGATAGGAATGGAGTTAACTCCTCCATAGTCCATTGACAATATGCTTTTAGCAGTGAACCTCACCTTTCAGATTCTTTGGATTTATTGCTGAATTGAAAACATATCTATAAATACTATGTGGGATAAATTATTCTTTCAGAATAAAACACACAGATCCCACTAACTTCGTGGAAGCTGCAAGCACACACAAGCAGAACTTGGCCTTTTATCTCTGGAGGCCATAGGCCCATTAGGATTAGGATTGAGGATCCCCCTGCTTCATTGGGCCAGTCTCCCAACTCAGATGAATGTAGTAGTACTTGGCATCAGTATAACTCAACCTGAACATGGTGACAGCAGAGGGCATGCTACACATTGCAGTAGTGTAGATCATGATCTAGATTATGATTTTAGGTACAGTCTGTATAACAGAGGGTTTCGCATAAGCTGCGTCATGCCAGGAACAGACCTGGGAAGCATGTGCTTCATAGACGTCTCTCTTAGTTACAGTTCCATTCCAGCTTGCTCCTTGCAGGGGCGGGGAATAGTAATTTGCTACTGGTCTATCCTAGCAGCAAGTTATGAAACCACCTGATTTGCGGGGAGGCGGGTAGCATCACTCCCTGGGCTTCCCCACCCACCTAATCTAGGGGGAATAGTGGGAAGGTATAGCATCTGTGAACTCTGAGTAGCACAGCTGGACTGGTGGGCAGATACACCAGCCAGAGAAAATAAAATAAAGCCCAAAATACAGTTCTGTTCAAGGCCCTTTCTTCAGGGATGGCTTTATCACTAAATGATTTAAAGCAAAAGCAGAGCACTCAAAACAATCGTGAGCCCTTCCAGATTTCAACACCCTCCCCCTGAGCAGCCTTTCCTGGATATCTTTTAGGATCCCTGCCAGGTCCCTGTGAAGGGACTCACCTCAGGGTTTTACTTAAACCCTCATCATCTAGACTGAGGGCTTGTCTATACATACAAGGCTGCAGTGGCGCACTGCACCAGTGTAGCTGTGTCACTGCAGGGCTTAGTGAAGATGCTACCTATGCTTACGGGAAAGCTTCTCCTGTCATTGTCCCTGAGAGGTGGTAGCTATGTTGACAGAAGAAGCCCTTCTGTTGACATAGCGCTGTCTACAGCGGGGGTTGGGTTGGTATAACTACAGCATTCAGGGGTGTGGATTTGCCACACCTCTGAGTGATGCAGTTCTACCAACATAAGTTGGTAATGCAGAGCAAGACTAACTCTGGAGCCTTTCTAGTCTCTGGCAAGTAGTTACTTGACACTTAGTCAGCTGATTCATTGTATGTCCTATCTGGAGACTACATCTTGCATAACCAACACCACCTGGCCTAAAGGGGGTTATCTCCCATAACAGACATGCTGATTCCACCTCCATTTAGTCTAATGCTGTAGAGAGTGGGGAGAGGTTAGGCCCCTGCATCCAAGTCACAATCTAGCCCACAAAATTGAATTAGGGTTTGAAGAGTCTAATCCTGCAATGTGTTGAGTGCTTTCCACTCCCCGTGAGCTGTGGATGATCAGAAAATTGCAGGGGTGAGCCACTTGTATTAAATGTGTATAGCAAGTACAGGACCTACAGCATTGCTGAGTTAGTGTCAAATAACAGTAACTCCATTTTTTGTATTTCTTGGATCTTGAGAGCTTGATTTCCCCAACTTGCATTAATGCTAGCTATTGCCTTTAATATTCACTATACATTGCACAGTGTAGAGCATGCAGCTTATTATTCTGTTCATCTAAATGGAAGGAAAAAGGGAATTGTGAAGGAGGAAACCATATCTAATCATTAACTTTGTCTCTGTTTTGTTTCTTTATCATGGGAAAATGTGGAATGAAAAGTGTTTTATAAATGGTAAAATTTGCTTTTAGTTCTTAAAACTTTTAAAGCACATACCAAAATGATTTATTCCCTGGCTCTGTTCCTCGTGTGATTTTGTGTACATGAAGGAGAAACTTCCGTTAGAGAGATATGGAATTATTAGGTAATCACTGAAACAGTTGGCCAGCCATGTTTTGTGGTTTGGGGCATTTGACAAACTCTTGTAGCTTTTGTAATGATTATTCAGATTGATAAAAATCTATCTAGACCCCTATAATCCAAACTGATGGTGGGGAACTGATCTCTCTTTAAAAAACTAAAAAAAAAAAAATCTTGTCTCAAAAGAAAGTCTAATCATGTAGAGCATATTACGCTGTATCATGTGGTCATTTTACGGCATGAAGAAACTTAAACAGTTGTACAAGATTGTCCCCTAACCCATCCCACTCAAATGCCTGATTTCAATTAGAAAGAGCATTTATTTATATCCATCTTCCTCCTACCAGTTGCATTTCTAATTTTAAACAGTAAGATCAAAGCCAGGGTTGAGACAGTCAGAGCCAAGTAGGGGATTTAGAAACCACAGATCATTTTCAAAGCCACAAAATGGTATTGAGGTAGCCAGCTATCATTGACTTTTAATAGGAGTTCAGTGGCTAATTGCCATTTGTGTCTTTGGAAGTCACTCCCACGCTCCCTTTGCAATTAATGGGAGTTGTGTGGCTAAATCCCCTAGGCAGCTTTGAAATCTCAGCTGACGTGTACAATCACATAACCTTAAATATGTTAATACCACTTGTTTCATTTTCTTGTCCTTAACAAAAGACTAGACAAAAGAGTTCAAACCTGGGTGCTTAAAGTTAGGCTACTAGACCTGTAATTAAGTTTCTAAATATGTATCCTGATTTTCAGAATGGCTGAACATCCACACATCCTACTGAAGCTAATGAGAACTGCTCAGCATATTTGATAATCAAGACACTTTTATTTAGGTGCCTAAATATGGATTTTAGCCCTAGATATATCTGAGGATTCAGTATAGTGTTGTTGCAAAGTCAAACTTCACCTAGAAAGACATTTTAATATCATATGCAACATAATTTAAGTTAAATGTTCCAAGCAAAAAGATCTACATGAAGCATTTCTAACAATCTATGAACTACATATTTATGAAGAAAAAAGTATGGTTAATAATGTACATAAATTACTGCAATTTCATATGTCTAATGCTTCTCTTGTCCTACATTTTGGACAGCTATCTACTTTGAGACAGTAGCATCATGAAATGGCTGGATGTCATTACATTTGCTATGGTGAATAAACTTGTAGCTTTTGTGACGTTCCTGTGATTCTTAGTCCCATTGGAGGATGACGTTTGCTTTAGTGAAATGAGATGCATTTATTAATAGCTCTTTTTACCAGTAACTTCTTATGCGTAGCAAAGTATTTTGTGTACTTGCAGCATGGGGAATTCTTTGGATGATTTTCTTTTATGAATAATTGTAAATTTAATACTGGCGTCAATAACTTCTTTAAATGGCTCATTCTATTTTTGAGTTACACACTCCTTTAGCGGCACAACTCAGCTTTGATGAAACTTGTGCATAATTTTATACTGTATGCCTACAAAGGGAAATAAGTCAGAATTGCTCAAATTACCTGTCTCTTAAATGGCGGGAGGTGGGGGGGGGGGGAGGAGTGTATTACAGTTTGGTCAATAAGACAGTAAAACATGAGGGAATTTACTTTTAAAAAATTATTTATTGTGAGATTACAAAAGAGTTGCAGGAAGATGAGGGGGAAATGTTTTCTGTAGAATAAAAAATCTAGACGAGAATGATCAGAAAGTATTTTTCCTCCCAAAAGGATTTTCTATTTTAAAAAAAACCCAAAACACCCACCATTTCAAGGCCTGATCCTGCCAGCCTTTGGCACAGAGAACTCCTATTCCAACTACACTGATGTGCTTGCTTGCAGTATATTAGTCAGTCACTAGATGACTATGTGCTGTTTAGACTTCCAGATGGGATGTGATCCTTAGTAAACAAAGGGGAGACAAAGGTGGAACTCGAGCTGTGTAGAAGCTGGCTTACTTCTGTCTGTAGCTGTTTTCTTTATTAAACACCTCCTGTTTAAGAAGGACCATGATACCTTGTATCTTGACACCAATTCCATATCCATGCAAAGCAGATAAAAATCTCACTTGTTTAAGGTCTTGATTGAAATATCTCTAGACTGTAAACTGCTTGAAAATCAAGGTCCTGATCCTGTACTGTCATTGAAATCAGTGGGAATTCAGCCATTGTCTTAACTGGGGTCAGGATCAGAGCCATTTTATTGTATCTATGTTTGAGGAACATCAAGCTTACAAGGATCAAACTTGTGTTCTTAGCAAGGCCAGGAATTGTGCAAGTTATGCATAGTCCAGAAAACTGTCTCCTTTTACCATTGGATAGTACCTAAAACAATATAAAAACAACCAACCTCCCCCCCCCCCAAGAAATCCTCTGGAATCCATCTTTACAGATCTCTCTCAGATGCCTTATGCTGTAGCAACATAAACCCTGATTATCAACATTCCACATGTAATAATTTGCACTCCTATGTGGTCTTCATGGTTCTCAACTATCCCTGTGGGGTATATACACATCTCAGATGGAGAAACTGAAGCACAGAGAGATTAGTGACTTATCTAATGGTAAGTGAGACAATGGCAACACTGGGTTTAGCACCTAGATGTCCTGACTCATTGTACCCACAAGACTATTTTGTATTCTTAACTCTAAATTTGGGGCTTTTTATGGCAGATCACTTTTACCAGGTTGCAAAATACTACTGGAATTTACATGGCACATTGATAAATGTTGCTATGTGATGGTTCTTTGAATTTCAGAGTTAACAGAGATAACGTGCGTTTCTGTGGTTGCTCTAGTAAGTACTAATTTCTTTATTGAGCATCAAAGCACAGAAGCACGTAAAAGCAAGGTACATGGCTACAGCACACACTAGACTTGCCCCTGAATTGCATGAATGGTGTATCATTTCTCTTGAAAATGTTTGCTTTTTTCCCTTGTGCCCCCTTTGAGTGTGTAACAGCAAGACTGAAGCTACTGGACCCCAGGGAAGAGTTTAATGAGTCAATGTTCTGTGATTTACATTCCATAAATCTTGTTTTTTTAAAAAACATTATTTTAGAAGGCCATGGTTAAAGTTGATGAGTTACAATTTTGAGATCATCACTTTTCCCATGGCCTTTGAAAAGAAGTTTAAAGAAAGAAAAACAATCTCCATTTGATATTCATTTTGTCAGATTAAATGTGGATTAAAAACAGAGGACAAACTTTTCAAAAACTGGAGCCTAAAGATATGATCTGAAATCTATATTTAGGCACCTTAGAGAGGTTTGAGTTTAAAAACTGTTCAGCACCCAAAGAAGTTGGGAGACATTAGTTGCGAAACTCTTGTGGGGGGGGGGGACGGGGGACAAAAACCATGCCTGCTTAGATGCCTAAATATGGATTTAGGAGTTCATTTTGTAGCCTATTTTAAAAAATGTGGTCCATGTTTCTAAACTGAGCAACCCTTTTACTTTCACCACTCCAGTCTTCGTGAGCAGCCGTGAAGACTGCGAATGCAAGATTCTTGCAAGTGTCTGTGCCTCATCTTGCTCATAAGATTGGAGCCAGCAGGCAAATGTGGAGGCAGTGCTGTGACATGCATGCCTGAGAACAAAGAAGCCAGTAACTCTAATTTCAGCTTTACTGGCCTTGATGTTTACAGAATCTGACATGCCTGTAAACAGGCTAAATGTTTTGGGGCCATATCTTCTAAGTTTCACATCATGGGGAAAACAACAAAAATGCTTAGTAGGACTGAAAACCTGTGGAACTTCCAACCTATGTTGTTATATGTGGCCAATGGCTGTGCTGATACTATCCCCTCTGTACAGGTGAGTTTGCTGTGCAGTAGTACGTCAGCAGGGGCATTGGCCAACTTAGAGAGGTTAGAAAGACAGACAGGTTAAACAGAATCATCCTTTGGGGAGGAAAAATGGAGATAAAGACATCTGAAAAAAGTATATTGTGTAATATAACACGGAACTTCAATAGCAGAGAAAAATAGCCAAAGCCAAGAAGCAGCTCATTATACTACCACATAGATCCACGAGAGCAGGTATGTTACAGCAGACAATCCAACAGGACTGTGGTCTACTAACCTGTACAGCATTCATTCAGAATGAGAGATTTTTATAGCATGCCTCATTGGTTTCCCTGTGCCAAAGGGACAGTAGGTTATATGCAGACTCGTAACAGAGTTATGATTCATATTGCACAAGTTTCAATGGGAGCTATATTAGTGGCTATATTAGTGGTTCCCCATGACTTGTTCCCCCCACCTTGTTCTCTCAGATTTTGCCTTCCTGGCTCTCAGGTTTTGCATGAACCCAGACTCTTATTTAAAATGTGGTGGATGTTGAACATTTTGATCTCTCTGTACTGCTTCTTTAAATGTTGAGGTTTCTGCAGAAGGCAGCTGCCATTTTATTAGGCAGAACTGGTGCAGCACTCTAGAGGGGAGAGACACCATGTCCACTCATGAAAACATTACCTTTTTTCTTGTTTTGATGTTCCCCTCAAAGCAAAAAGAAGTTGTTCTGGATTGTGTATGGGAGGGGGAGTGACAAATTTGACTTTGGCTGGATCAGTTGCTGAAACTACAGCAAAAACATTCACTACTCTCAGAAAAATGCGGTCTTGGGATGCATTAGGCGAGGTATTTCTAGTAGGGATAAGGAGGTGCTAGTCCCGTTATATAAGGCGTTGGTGAGACCTCATCTGGAGTATTGTGTGCAGTTTTGGTCTCCCATGTTTAAGAAGGATGAATTCAAACTGGAACAGGTACAAAGAAGGGCCACTAGAATGATCCGAGGAATGGAAGGCCTGTCGTATGAAAGGAGACTTGAGGAGCTCGGTTTGTTTTCCCTAACCAAAAGAAGGATAAGAGGAGATATGATTGCCCTCTTTAAATATATCAGAGGGATAAATACCAGGGAAGGAGAGGAATTATTTCAGCTCAGTGCTAATGTGGACACGAGGACAAACGGATATAAATTGTCAGTCAGGAAATTTAGGCTTGAAATTAGACGAAGGTTTCTAACTATCAGGGGAGTGCAATACTGGAACAGCCTACCGAGGGAAACAGTGGGGGCGAAGGACCTCCATGACTTTAAGATTAAGCTAGATAAGTTTATGGAGGAGATGGTATGATAGGATACCGGGCTTAGTCAATAGGTTAATTAAGTGCCATACTGGTAAATAGTACAATGGGTCAATGATATGATATTCTTAATCTTTTTCCAGAGGGTATGGCTGGAGAGTCTTGCCCGCATGCTCGGGGTTCAGCTGACTGCCATATTTGGGGTCGGGAAGGAATTTTCCTCCAGGGTAGATTGGCTGTGGCCCTGGAGGTTTTTCGCCTTCCTCCGAAGCATGGGGCAGGGGTCGCTTGCTAAAGGAGTGGGGGGATCGGCTTATGTGGCCTGCATCTTGCAGGAGGTCAGACTAGATGATCATAATGGTCCCTTCTGATCTTGAATTCTATGATTCTATGAAAAATTTTTAATTCGTTCCCCTCTTAATACTGTTTCTGGACCCAGAGTTTTGTCTAAAAACCCCTGAGGAATATTTTTCTTCATTTTTAATTAATTATCTGCAATGTAAATTAATGCACAATAGCATTTTTTTTAAGTTACGAGGAAAGCATTTTAGCTCTAAATTGAGATTCCGTCATCAACATTTTTACCTTGGCTGAGCTAGATATTTTCTAATATAAAGCTCTGGTCTCACCTTCATGATGTTATTCTGCAGTAGTAAGGAAAGAAACCACTGCTTCATAATGCTGAGCACTCCAGTGGGAAACACAAACAGAGTGCATAAACTAAAGCATTCATTTCATGAGGTTTTATTAAAAGGTTTCACCTCTAAATTGAGCTGTCATACACTGTTGGGAAACTTTTTACCACAGTTTATTTTAACTATGTAAAAAACATTAAAGGAATGAAAATTCTGCAGCTTTTCATATAACGGGCATGACCTCTCGTGCACACTACTAGCAATCTATAGTGAATTTAATCAAATTGGTTGGAAAGTAAAATCATGCCATACGTTTTTTTCACTTCCTCCAATTCTTAGAAATGCCCCTAACCTTGTTAACATGCTACAGATTTCTGTCTCTCTCCACAGCAGGCTCTTTGGAGTTCACTCAGAGAAAACTACAGTGCATGATTAAAAGATATCCTCTAGATGAGAAGGACATTCTGTAATTTATAAATCATTCATTTGTGACATAGCTTTATACAGCTTTTCAAGGAATTGCATTAACTGCTTTTTCAGTTTCCTCAAATGTTGCTTTCAATAGGCAGTGTCATAGGTCATTACCAGTTTTTCCCTTATGTAAGCAATTCCAACTTTTATTAAAAATACTAATTTTCACCCCACTACAGTATTTTTGAGGTAGCATGTATATTTAAAAAAAAAGTCACAACTTGCCTTGAAATATATTTAAGTGCTTTCAGGCAGGTCGTGGGTTTTTTTTTTTTTTTTTGGTATTCCTGATGACAAAGATTTTAGCTTACAAAGTCAATAGTAAATTTTATTAAAGTCATTATTTTCCTGTTACAGGCCTTGTGCTTTAAATAAACTACAGCTGACAATGCTGTCTTACATACTGTCATGCTATAAAACAGAGGTTCTTTATTACCACGGGGACAACTCATTTAGAACTTTAGAAGTGTTTTCACATTGGAGTTGCTCATCTGTGTTGCTTGGCCTATGGCTGTTCTTGACGAAAACCTTTTATATAGTTAGAACTCTTCCCTTTTTCTTTTGAAAATTGGGGGTGGGGTGGGGAGAACTTGCAAAGCCAACATTTTCTAGATAAAGATAAATATTCCACTCCCACCATCTGACCTGTATCTCAGTCTTTCTATATTCATGTAATTATGAAAGCTTGAAAATCTTACCATACGCCAAATTCTGTTCAGTCATTCTGATGCCAATTGAGAGTAACTCCAGTTAAGTAAATTGAATTATTCCTAATACTAATTTCAGCAGCAGTAATATTAGAGTAGTGGCTTGACTGAGATTGGGGTGCCATTGTGCTAGATGCTGAGTAGTAGTAACAGCCAGTCCCACCCCTGCAAACATACACATGTGCAAATTTACACACAAGTAGCTGCACTGAAGCCAATTAGACTAATCACATGTGTAAAGTTAAGCATCTGTATAAGGGTTTGGTGGATCTGGGCCTAACAAGAGAGAGAGACAGAGCCAGGAGAAAGGAAATGGTATATGCCCACTTTACAGGTGGGAACTGAGGCAGACAGATTAAGTGACTTGTCAAAACTGTCAGAAGAAGTTTGTGGCAGAGCCAGGAATTCTATTCTAGAATCGGTTCTTATACTTCACTCTCCACCGTGGTATGAGTGTCTTCAAGGAGTGCATTAGGCAATGTGACTATACATCTTCAACAGAGATCTCCCAAATCCCAATGCAGTGCCTTAACCACAAGACAGGTCTCTCTCTCTTCTGATTAGCACTGCTGTAAATAAGAATAGGCTTTGGCTCTTTGCAACGATGGTGCAGATCTATCATCCTTCACTTCCACTTCCATTCTCCTTCAGAAAAGGAAATTTTTCCATGTGCATAGACTTAAAAAAAAACAAAAAAAAAAACCCTCTCCCATCCCCCATGCCTAACAGTAACGGTCTCTTTGTACACAGCACTTTTCCCTGCAATTCTGAAAGCACTTAATATTAATAAGTCTGTGTGGTGGTATTATCATCATCCCTATTTTATAGATGGGGCCAGGGAGAAGTGAGGCACAGTGCAATTAGGTGACTTCCCAAGATCACACAGCAAGTCTGTTAGAGAAAAGAATACAACCCAGATCTCCTAACTTTGTTTCATGCCTTAATCACAAGGTCATGCTTCCTCCCTCCAGTCCTTTTGTCAGTTGTAACTATTATCATTCAAGTATGACCAAGCCAATACTGCAACATTTGTTTGCATGAACAAGTTGTATTTGCAAATATTTGTTAGAATTCCCAGTGGATGTTCAGCCATCTTTTTATTTTCACTCTTCTGAAAACGTTCACATAAATTCATGTTTTGCTGTATGGATGTGTGGGGAAATGGCTGTTCTTTTGAAATAGCAGTGTTTGCATGGTAATAAAAGTATTCATGCACAAATACGGGTATCTGCTATTCATGCCTGAAATAATCACCCCTAGTTTATAAAGGCTGTCATCTAATCAGGAAGCAATAACTATACCATGTGATTTAGTATCACATACTATAAGTAACATAGCTGAAGATCTAGTCTAACAACTCATAGGCTGAAATATGTTTGAAGCGTTTGAACAATTACAAATAATGGAGAAAAAAAATCAAAGTCTGTTCATGATGAATTCACAGAACCGGGGGTGGGGAGGGAAGGGAGAGCAAAATTTGTCTCAGAAACCATTTGCTATGAATATTCACCCATTACCAGATAAGACTATAGTAGATGCTTGTCTTCAAGAGATTATCACAATTGTTCTTTGTATGTTTCTAGGAACTGTTCCAAAATGCATAGGCTATAAATCTATTATTTGTCATGTTAGGTTCTATGTTATATATGCAGCTAGTCTTTTACTGATGTTCAGATGCTTGTGGTTCCTGACAGAGGATATGTATGGTAGATACACAAGCAGGAGGTCACAGAGAGAGTCTAATCTGCATGTTAGCTTCCTGATTTACAACAAACCTTCTCCAGCTGGATCACCTGCAGTTTAATTTGCTGTCTCTTGAATGCACTTGTTTTCCATGACAGAGTTTAAACATACAGTCATGACTTAAATCATAATATACCAGCTATCAGATAATGGTAGCAAAGATAATGCTGTTTCCCCATATAAGATATTGCTGTAGTCTCTCGATAATTATGGTTTGGTAAATTCCTGTTAAATGCTGACTTTTTATATGGTGACCACTTTGCAGTACCATTTTGCACTTGCCTTTCAGGATTTAGAGGGGACATGAAAAATGCAATTTTTCCAAGGAATTGATTTCCATATATTTTAAAAAATAAATAATCTTGTTAGTTCCTGTACCCCCATTTTCAGGGCTATGCAACGGTTGTTACTAAAGAGGATAAAAACCAAATAGAAACAATGTTTCATAAACTGGTACCTCTCAGACTATTTGGCCTTAATTATTTTGGTACAAAGCTGTATAAGTCCAGCTCAGTTTTTGCAACTAATCCTGGTTAGGCCTTTCAGCTAAAAATTGAGCCATTCCCTCCCCTCCCCCCCAACAATCAGTGGTGTCCCTCAAGCAGCTAGACTAGATTCTATCAAAAAGCATGATTTGTGATGTGTGTATGTTACTGTTTACTTAAAAGTGCTAAGACTACATTTTCTTAACAACAGGAAACTTTCACGATATTTAAAAGCATGCCTTTAAACCTTCTGGCAGCTATAGAGCAAAAATGGCAGGTGGCTGCATGAATGAGGCAGGTTATAGTTATATTATAAACAACCGTAGGGGAAAAAATACTCTGCAGTGAGGCAGGAGTCTGATCTCTGTTATATTGATGTAAATCCAGAGTAACACATCTGACACTAGTGTAATAAAGATCTGACTCTTTCAGAATACCTTTATGCACTATTAGGCTGTCTGAACACCAGAAACAGTAATGTTTGACATGAACTGTCAAATAAGGCCAGCATTTCCCTGCAAAACTAGGTTTGAACATGCATCCATTGCAGTGAAGTATGCTAGGCTTTGGGTAAAATTTTCAAAAACACTCAAGTCCCATTTTCAGGGGAGACTTGGATGCCCAATTCATCTAGCTTTTCAATGACACTTTGGGTATGGCTACACTGGCGATTTGCAGCGCTGGAAAGCCTCCACCAGCGCTGCAATTAGTAAGTGGCCACACCTGCAGGGCACTTCCAGCGCTGCAACTCCCTGGCTGCAGCGCTGGCCGTACACCTGGAATAAGGATTCCAGCGCTGGTGCTGCAGCGCTGGTCATCAAGTGTGGCACACACCAGCGCTGTGATTGGCCTCCAGGGAATAAGGTGTATCCCAGAATGCTTTTATAAATTACTCTCTTTGTTTTGTTATGCAGCCTTTCTTTGTTTTGTTGTGAACGAGCTCCGATCGGAGCTCCGTTCTGTACCTGGCTGTAAACAATCAAATGAGAGGCAGGCAGGGAGGGAGAGTGAATGAAACAGAACGGAGCCGTTTGAACTGCTAATCTAAAAAAACAAACACTGATCACAGCAAACAGGCAGGCTGTTTGCAATTAGAGTTAAGACTAAGGGCTCATGAACATTTTGTGATTTTTCCAATCCAGGAAGCTAACACTCAGTGTTGGCTCCAAAAATCCACTCTCTCTATCTTCCCCGCTCCCTGTCACAGTACACCACCCTCCACCCCCCTCTTTTGAAAAGCACGTTGGTGCACTTGAATGCTGGGATAGCTGCCCATAATGCAGCACTCAGCGCTGCAAATGACACACCAGCGCTGGTAGCTGTGAGTGTGGCCACACACCAGCGCTGCTCCTACACAGCTGGATGACCAGCGCTGCAAACTACCAGCGCTGCAAACCGTAAGTGTAGCCATACCCCCAAGCTCCTAAATGCTTATATCCCTTTTGAAATGGGACTTGAGTGCTTTTGAAAATTTTACCCTTTGGTGACACTGATATTTTTCATCACTGTCTAACTGTTGTATTAGCATACAAAGGGCATGGGTGGTGTTTTAATACCATGTCATTTAAACCTGTTAGTGCAAGTCTATAAATGACCCATTGGTAAAAACACCAGTGCTCCTTCTATGCTTCTGTACCAGTAGTGCGACGGTGGGGAGATTTAAGCAAAACCATCAAATAAGCAACGTTGCAGAGAACTTCTTTACGGAACAGTGTACTGTGTGCTACAGATAAAGCACACTGGAATTAAATTCCTCAGTAAAGAAATATAGTTTTTTCACACTCCTTTTTGTGTCTTCTTCTTGGCTATAATTATAAGGGGCAGAATTTATGTTGGCTCGAGAAAAGCTCCAGGCTGGATTACCTTTTTTCCACTGAGCAGTGCAGAAGTGGTTTAAAGATGACATATGTTCTCCCCCTTTCCAACTGTCCAATCCCTGCCCACCTCTCTCAGCACAGATCAATGAAGAGGCCTCAGAGAGGCCTGCAGAAAGGATGGACACTGCCCAAGAAGTGAGTATCTCCCTCTCTCATGGTTTGGGCATGATCCATGCACACAGAACATCGATCAATGTAGTGAAGGGAAAAAGAGTAATACCACTGTAGGGTAACCATATTTCCCTATGCAAAATATGGGACACCTGGTAAAATTACTTGTATTCAAGCAAGTTCAACGGCAATCAGAACTATGCAGTACAAACATTCAAATTAACAGGGGCTCAGTCAACCTGATGTTAAAAAGAAATATTACATAGTTGATTGTTTTTATTTACCTTCTTATCTTTAACGCTTTAGGATTCACAGGGGGAGAGGTGACATGCACACATTCCCTCACACCTCTCTCACATAGGGGTGGGGTGGGGGGAGGGTGACCAATAGACACATCCCTCCCTGCCCGGTGCTCTCTGCCCTCCATGTGTGGTTGGGCCCCCAGGATGGACCCGGCTCTCATGGTATCTGGCACCACGTCTTTCCAAGGCAACATGTGCGGGGGGGGGGGGGAATGCAGTGTCACATGGCCCCTCCTCCCTCCAAGATTTCTGCCAGGGTTTACACCAGAACATGGCCAGAAGCAGCCTTTTGGCACTGTCCAAGAGAGGCGGGACAGGAGCTGCTTCCAGCCACAGGGGAGGAGGGGGAGGGGAACGGATGACTTGGTCCATGTCTTTGCAGAGTTCATCTCTTCCCCCGCCACTTCCATGTGGCTGGAAACAGCTTGTCCCTTCCTGCCCGCACAGTGTCAAAAGGCAGCTAACACCTCCAGGCTGCTGCTGGCCACTGACATACCCTGGCCACCGACATAACCCAGCTGCCTGCTGTCCCCTGGCCATAGGCACGAAGTTTGTAATCGGCCAAGGGGTGCTTCCCCACCTGGCTCCGCCCAGGCCCCATCCCCACTCCACCTCTTCTCCCAAGGCCCCACCCCTGCCCTGCTACTTCCCACCCTCCCCCCTCCCCCTCAACCATGCTGTGCCCTCCCACCTCCAACACCTCCTGACACTGTGAAACAGCAGCTGATCCACAGCAGGCAGTAAGCATTGCAAGGCAGGAGGAGGTGCTGATCAGTGGGGCCCACCGGTGGGCAGGAGGTGCTGGGGAGAGGGGGAGGTTCTGCTCAGCACCCACCATTTTTTCCCTTGTGGCTGCTCCAGCCCCAGAGCACCCACAGAGTCAGTGCCTATGCCCCAGCTACAGCGTGAGCAGGAAGGGGTTAAGCCCTAAGGATGCATTGTGCACCGGGGCCCAGGGAACCTGACTGAAGGGGCTTCAGCAAACCTGGCCAGAGAGGTGGCTCAGCAGCAGAGGTGCCTAGGGGACGGAGCAGCCCTGCACTTCCTGGGGCCAGGACCCAGGGTGGGAGAGGAGGGAGATGGATGAAGAGGGTTCTGAGCCCCTGCC
This sequence comes from Mauremys mutica, assembly GCF_020497125.1. Taxonomy (NCBI): domain Eukaryota; kingdom Metazoa; phylum Chordata; order Testudines; family Geoemydidae; genus Mauremys; species Mauremys mutica. The sequence continues at coordinate 116,473,556 of NC_059072.1, forward strand.
CAGGTGATGCTATGGAGCCTGCAGGGTGGAGATGTGCACAGGCTGGAAATCATTTTACCCGCCCCCACCACTCCAGAGCTTAGCTGAGGGGCCGAGAGGCTTCCCTGTGCCAGAGCTGTGCATGGCTTTGGCATATGCAGGGCTTTGCTTTTCCTGGCCGGCACCCCAGGCTGGAGGATCTGGGGCTTTCTTGGGGTTCTGGCCCAGGCAGTGGCAGTAGGGGAAGGAGGGAGCCTGCCGGACAAGCTGCTGGTGAGCTGAGCGCTCCGTCCAGCGGCTGATTCTCTGCACAGGTACTGGGAGTGGGATGCAGCAGGGCTGGGTGGAGATATGGGGGGGGGAAATCGGTGGGGCTGTGGGGGGAAGTGAAGGGGCAAAGCTGGGAGAGGACAGCAAGAGGGGGGAAGCATGTAAAGGGCCGATGGGTGGGCAGCAGAGGTGATATGTAAGCCTGCCCACACTCACTGGCCACCACAGTGTGCAGCCAGCGCTGGCTGGAAACAGGACAGGGGGAGAGGTCCTGCTGGCTGAAAGCCGACATGCAAGGAGGGCTGGCCCCGAATGCTGCAGCTTTGCTCCCCTACCAGCCTTGCACAACCACCCCCATCATTGGTCACTGGATGGATCCTCTCACTCAGAGGCGGCTCTAGGAATTTTGCTGCCCCAAGCACGGCAGGCAGGCTGCCTGCGGCGGTTTGCCTGCGGAGGGTCCGCTGGTCCTGCGGGAGGTCCTCCGAAGCTGTGGGACCAGCGGACCCCCCGCAGGCAAGCCGCCAAAGGCAGCCTGCCTGCTGCCCTCGCAGCGCCCACAGGGCGCCCCCCGCGGCTTGCCGCCCCAAGCATGCGCTTCGCGTGCTGGGGCCTGGAGCCGCCCCTGCTCCCACTCACCACTGGTGGGCAGGTGGCTGGCAAGCAGGGATCTGGCCAGCAACAGGACCCAACAGTACTGATGCAGGTGGCGGGGGAGGGGGGGGGTGCGGGGAGAGGAAAGACAGAAGATATGGGACAATTTACCATTTTTTAAGAAAGAGAGAGGACACCTGCAAGAGGGCTTAAATACGGGACTGTCCCTTTAAAAACGGGACATCTGGTCACCCTACACCAGTATGGAGTACTGGGCCTAATTTGCTGCTATATTTCTCTGTAGTGTGATAGGTATGCTTTACATACATAAGATGACAAATTTCTTGCCTTTGTTTTACCAGAGGAACCAAGCATCTGCTCTCTGCTGTGCTAATAAATGAAGACACTTAAGGAATTTAGCACGTCTTGTCTATGATTTGACGGAGACTTAGACCTCAGAAGGGATAAGGATAGTTGGATGGAATATTGCCAATATATGAAAATTCTGTTTTGCATTGAGCTCTTTTGCTGGTGGCTGGTTGGAGGAAAGGGTGAGCAATAGCTCATAAAAGGATCCTCTCTGTCGCAGTAACAGAGAAATAAAGATACTCCAAAACACTTGAAAGGCAGAAGTTTAACAAGCTACATTACTTCATTTCTTTTCCTCTCTGTCTTTTCTATCTAATAGACTCATTGGTGCTAGTGACCAAAGTGACAATGGAGGCAGCAGGCAATGACACATTGCAAGCATGTTTTTAACTGACTTTGATCCAGTGACTCTGAGTGCAGGGGCAAGCGGAATTGTGCAAGGTGGCTCAAACACATTCTCTCTGATTTCTCTCTTTCCAGAGAATCAACTGCTTATGAGGAATATCCATTATTTATATTTAAAAGAGAATTATACTAGTAGGAATGCATGTAATTATGTAATTAAACTGTAAACTAACGGTGCAAAACCACACTGCTTTGATACACGTTAAGTACAGTAGGGCAAATTTTGTATTGACTTATACCCATTTATCATCATCGACTTCAGTGGGAGTGCACTGATTGTAAAACAGAAAATTTGACCCAATGGACCATGTCCATGCCTGACGTGACTATAGTTGGTGGAATTATACTGGAGTCTCCATATGTTTGATATGTATATATTTGAGGTTCATTTTCATTTATTTATTTAGCATCCACTACAGAAAAGATCAGATTTCTTCCTAGGTATGGCATAAATTTCACTGTTTAAATCACTGTATGATTTTTCTAAATGTTGGGTAGTCAGTCCCCATCAGAGAACTATGTCAGCCCTAATCAGCTTAGCAACATAGCTACTTTGAGCACATCAGACCTGTCCTCTGCAATCTACAATGGCCTCCCAGAGAAAGAGTCAAATCCAAAGTCTCTGTCCTTATCTTCAAGGTGTTCAGTGGTTTGGTATGGGATCACTAAAAGATGGCCTGAATCTCTGGGATTTGGACTGTAGTAGATAACTTCATTCCTAAAGCATGATGAAGCTGTCCATGGCAAGGGTAAAGCCCATTGTTGTAGGAGACAGAGCTGTCTCACACATCAGCTCAAGGCTGCGGAATGAACTCTCACAGGACCTAAGAACTGCAAGGGCTTCTTGAGGATCTTTGTTTATTTTGTGATTCCTTGTCTGAGCTTCCAGAATTTAAGAAATCAAAAGGAGGGTTAAAGTTTAGTCAGAGGTCAAGTAGAAGGGTCACATTTGCTAAATCAAAGAACTAAGACAGTGCTAAGGGAAAGTTAAAGAATAAATGAACGCGAATAACCTGCTCATGGAACAGTCCATAGCCAGAAATATATTAACCTTCTGATGAAGTGAGAAGTGAGAAGAATCACCAGTTTAAGGTAACTGCAACTAGTATGATCACCAGGTATTGGATTATTTTATATATATAATCCAATACCTATATATATAAAAAAAAATCACACGCACACAGACACACACATATTATGTGTGCACATGTATATCTATAGCTAAGATAATCTCTATTTAACTCTTCAGAAAAAGGAGTCTGGATTTACCTAATTCAACACAGAAATAAAATGTCTATATCACTAAAACTGGGTTTTCTGAGCTGGCAAAGGACTACAATAGGGTCTTATCTGGAGCCATAATCTTTAAAGATAGACCCATTAGAATTAAAGCAAATTGCATGCTATGCCTAGAGCACCTTCATGGTTCAGATCAATGGCGTAGCCAGGTTCTAAGAGTACAGGGAGTGAATATATATATAAAGATGCCACATGATGCGAAGCAGCAAAGAAAAAAAAAAAAGAAAGAAAGAAAAACCCAAGTCTTGCTGCCGAAGACTGAAGAACCCGCCACGCCGAATTACCCACCGCCGAATTGCCGTCGAAGACCTGGAGTGACTGAAGCACCAGCCGCCGAATTGCCGCCGACCCGGAGCTGCCTGTAGGAAACCCACGCTGGATTAGTCCTCAGCCAAGCAAGGCGTCCCCCAGTGGGCACAGGGAGGAGCGTCACTCGGCTGCCACAAAGCGAGGGCGGGGGGAGCAGGAGAAACACCGGCCGCAGATGCTGCCGTTGCAAGATGCACGCAGCAGAGCCCGAAGTGAGTGCTGCCGAAGACCCAGACATGCTGGGAAGCACCGAGTGAGTGCTTGGGGAAGCGGCTGCTCCCTCTGCTGCCCCCAGCTGCACTACTTGTGCAGATATCAAGTACGCACTTCTTAGAGACTCATGTGTAGCATACACTTGGCCTGGTTTACATGGGGGGTGCGGGGGGAGAGAGATTGAGCTAAATTACACAACTTCAGCTACGTGAATAACATAGCTGAAGTCAACATACTTAGATCTACTCACCACGGTGTCTTCACTGTGGTGAGTCAACTGCTGCTGCTTCCCTGTTGACTTTTCCTGTGCCTCTCGTGGTGGAGGAGTACAGGAGTCGATGGGAGAGTGCTTGGGGTTGATTTATTGCGTCTAGACTAGATGCGATAAATCGACCCCCGCTGGATCGATTGCTGCCTGCCGATTCAGCGGTTAGTATAGACATACCTTCAATGAGGTTTCCTAACACCATGCAAAACTTTGAGGACATGTCAAGTAATCCAGTATAAATCCACAGGTTCATATTAATGCCACTTTTTTCTGGAGAATCCCCAAATCCATAAAGCAAAAGCAGTTTAAATTATAATGTGTTAGAGATTATAGTAATACATCCTAAAACACCACACATTTCTTCTGAACTACTATGTGCTATTCCTTTAAACAAAGGCAATGTGATCAGAGTTTTCGGACAGCTTTTTATCAGAAGCTGGCAACTTTCTGCTCCTTAAAAAAAACAAAACAACAACAACAAAAACAAACAAAAAAAAGAGCTGAAAGACAATACCATCTTTATGCCAATGATTCACAAATCCACCTCCCCATTCCTAATCTGTTTAATCCTGCATCTCTGCTGGTTACTGAGATGTCTCCTCTTGGGTGAGTTGCCATCAGATTAAGCTTCAGACGATCAAAACTGAACTTTGTCATACCTCTATATTCCCTTCTTTTTAGGCACTGTTGACAACACCACCATCCTGCTTCTCAAGTAGGTCTAGTTTAGGGATATCTTTGATGCTACCCCCTCTCCCTAGACCCACACATTCAGATAACATCCAAATCTTGCCATGTCCTACATAACACTTCCAAATCCAGCCTTGTGATCACATCACAAAAACTCCTTTATTCAGGCCCTCATCACCTCCCACCTTGGCTACCGCAACCTGCTCCTCCCTGGCCTTCCTGAACCCCTATTCAGCTCCCTACCCCTCAAAATGCTTTTGTTAAAAATTGTCTTCCTGGTCCAAATTCTGACCATATCATCCTGTCTTTGAGTCCTTCCACCAGCTCCCCATTCTCTACCACATCAAACTCAAACTTGTCCTAATTTTTCAAAGTCCTTCACAACTTAAAACAACTAAATTCTATCAAATCAGGAAAGGTGGGGGGCCATGATTTTCAAACCTGGGTGCCTAAAGATAAAATTTGGATTTAGAAACCAAAGCACTTAATTAATTGGCCTGATTTTTAAAAGCACTGAGCATCCAGCAGCTCTTATTGACTTACTACTAGTCACTCTGCTACTCACTGACACCGTGACCTTGGGCAAGCACTTCCTTATTTTTCCTGCTTTACCTTATTTTAACCATCTGAAAAATAGGTATAATTTGTCTCTCTCTCACAAGAGCATGGAGCAGTATTTGTTTGTCTGATATAGCATCATAGTTATGTTCACTTTGAGGTCCTCAGATCAAAGGTGCTGCATAAGAGCAAAGCAATATTAAACACCTTTTATCTGAAAATGGTAGAGGTCTGTTGTATTTCTGAGTCCAACTTAGCTAGTTAGACGGTCCTTACCGTTAAGCTATGCTTTATATAGGTAAAAAGTGTGTGCGCACACTTCAGGTAGGGGAGGAATGTAAAGAGGTATTATTGGATTGTTCAGCCCTGTAGGACAGAACCTGTTTGTATAATCAGAAGATATGCCTTAAGTGGTCTTTAAAGAAAGTCAGATTTTGTTTAAAAAAAAAAAAGGAAATAGGGAGGCTTCATTAACTAGACTGACAGGCTCCATAGATCTCTCAAGTGTTTAAATTAAGGATTGCAAGTTCTTGAAACTTGACAAGGAAGGCACAATTGGTACTGCCTGCTGTCTGAACTAGAGGTAAGTGCAAATTAAGCTCTTCCTCTCTCTATTATAAATATACTGCTCCTGTTCTCAAAAGTTTAATGAAGAAAGAAAGGGGCTATTGTGTTTTGTTTAATTATTTGAGGACTAAATGAAAATTTTAAAGTGTCAAATAACTAGAATTTTGAAATGTGCAAAGTACTCAACTGAAGCTCATTCTAATGATAATTATTTGGTATTTACCTCCAAATCCTCACTGAATATTATAAGAAACCGAGTTAAAAATCAGTAATTTGTAAACATTGATAGAGGTTAGAGTTAGAAGAATATGAGCAGTATGCAGTATTTTAAAATACATCCAACAATAACTCTTGTTCTTAGTATAACTGTTGGTTTCACTATGACTACTTGTGGATTTAGATTCAATTTCTGTGAAACTCATGGCACACTTAAGTGTAGTACCTTTTCTAAATTAGGAATTCTTGTATAGTATGAATCAAATTCTACTCTTTTTTAATGGGTATAAATATAGCACAACTCCACTGATGTAAATGGAAGCTATATCAGATTTACACTGGTTTAACAGAGCAGAATTTATCTTATCATGGAAAATAGTTACTGGTGGACTGATAAGCAAGAAGATATGCAGAAATGTTATGATCAGAAGCCTGTGGACGGCTAGAGCTTAGTCTTCAGAAGATTGGAGTCTTTAGAAGAGCTTTCATTGACTTCCGTTGGTGTTTTGGGCACTATGGACATCTGAAAATTGGGCTCATCTTGCTTCTAGCGCACTTAGTGATATTGAGTTGTAGTCTCAGTTTAGCAAGACAATTACTACAGAATTAATTACGCTTAGCTAGTATCTTGGATATCAGAGGTGTATGAGAGCATGCATGGAGTATCCCAATGAAGTGACTCCTCTATAGACAAGATGCAATTATGAGATTTCTCCCATGCCTTTATCAGAGGTATCAAGTGCTGTTACTGAAAATATGAGGTAGAAATTATTCACACAACGTACAATGGAAAATTGAAAAACTAGCATAAGACTTTTGCTTTGTTTTCAAGAAAGTACTAGGCCCATGCCTTATGAGGAAAATAGTCTTACCCTCTAACAATATCTTGTTTACATGCTTCCCCCCCCCACACACTCCTACCCATGATCAAAGGCTACTGTTTTTTTAAAAGTACACATTGAAGAGATTTGTAGGTCTGATAACGTCTCACAGAGAAGACCTTACCATCATGCCTTTGTTAAAAAATGGTGAAAAGCAAATGAAAATATTATACTTAAGGAGGTTGACAGAACAAGCACTCGCATTTTCTTTTATAGCCCCAAAGCCCCTTTTTTATTTTCAGAAGGGGGGAAAAATTATTTTGGCTTCTTCTGTCACCTGGCTGAAGGGGGGGAAAAAAAAAGAAGGAAAAAAAGTTACTGTGTGCAGTTAATATCGAACAGCAGCCATCTCCAGATGATCCCTGCTGCATCCAATTTCTGCCAAAATGCTTTCTGTTAAACCTCCATCAAACAGACACACGGCGCACAAAAGAAAACCTCATCACCAAGGGAAACTAATCCACCGGTGCGCAATGTAAGCCTGTCAACTTTTTATTATAAGAAGTCATCACTCATTTCAGTGAAGATTAAAAGTATGACTAAATTGAGAAAATCCTCTTAGCCATTCGGAATTTTAATAGAGGAGAAAAGGGGGTGAGTAAAATTTAAACTCTGTGTGTGTGTGTCTGTGTATGTGTGTGAATATTATATATTGTATAAAAATTACACAAAATATAATGTGTGTGTGTGTGAGACACACACACTTTCTCTCTCTCCGTATAAGAATGGATCTTGGAAATAAGACACCCATAGCTGTCCCCCCCTCCCATCCCTTCAAAAAAGCCTACCAAAAATTCATACATAAACATGTAGTCTTGTAGTACGTTTTCTCAGTTACCACAGACAAACAGTTTCTGATTCAGACGAGCTTAAGAGATAAGAATGGAAAATGAGTCCTCACAGCTTTAATTACATCGCCACTGGCAACAAGGTGTTACAGTGCCAGAATGACAATTGCTTTT
>NC_059072.1:116483635-116518635 GCF_020497125.1 Mauremys mutica
GTAGCTTCCACCAGTTTCAGCTGAATCCATCTTAGAACTGGGGGGAATTTTATAAGTTTTCCCAGAGTTGATCAAGATCTAGTTACGGTGTCTTTTTGCTTAAGATTTTCAGACCCTTTCTGCAGTCAAAGGTCTTGGACAATTTCCCTAATGTGCCTGAGTGCCACACATTCCATGCATAGTATGAAACTATTTTTTTCATTCTCATACAGAACTAATTTTACAAGTGCACAGTAGTAGTGCAGTCACTAGGGTGGTTTAGATTCACACAGCCTAAATGAAAAGGGAGGTATTTATGCTTTCTAGATTGTTTGTTTGCTGGTGGGTTAGATACTTCAGCAAAGACTGCAGTATAAATATCTACAAAGATCTTTCCTATGCTTAATTTTGACTCGCCAAAAAGGAAATATGTGTCTTCCTCCCCCTGCCCCCCATTTAAATCTGTCCTTGCCCTATTTCTAGAACTACAGGAGCAATTTTTGTAAGAAAACAAAGCAAACCCTTACATCCCCACTGCCAAAAATGAGAGGTTGCAGCAAACAGTCATCACAATTTGAAAACTTCACACAAGTAACCAAAAATCACAGTTTCAGAATTGGAAAAAACCCCATATATAAGAATATAGAGGAAACCAGCATTAGTGCCCTGTAATTTAAATCTATGCTGAAACCCAGCATCTGTTGAAAGACTCTCTCTGGGTGTTGGGAGGGCCATGAAAACTCCATTAGAAGGAGCAAATAGTGAAGTGCTCTTTTTATCCTTCTTGGCATTTGGAGAGGAAACCTTGTATAGATTCACCACCTCCCACACTTGCAATGATTGCAGTGAAATGGTGGATTCCAACAGTTCGGTGACTGATAATTATATAAATGTCCTGGGATCTTGGATAGGAAATGACGTTTGTATGCACTTCCAGAGCAAAAGCCCCATAGCCACGGTTAAAATGAGAGTCATAGTTATATGAGCTGCTCTTTCTGATCTTCAAAGAGAGGAGGACACATTCAAGGAATTATGACAAATGGCTTTGCCTGAGGTCCATCTCTTGGAAAGAATGGATGAATTGTCACAACATTTCTGAAATTAAAGATTGCACATGAGTTCCATTCTAATTCTGCCCTTCCTATGGTCTCCCCTCCCATGAAATACAAATTTAGGAGTGGGGAGGAATTTAAAAGAGGTAGGCAGTTGTTGAGTGGTGTTGCTATGACAAGAAACTAGTCATGTGGTGGCAGGAGGTTCCTAAGCAGCCCTTTGGAGGTGAAGGCAACTGGGAGTGGGAGAGAGTAGGTGTGGTAATGTATAGTAGCAATAGGGAGATATGGAAAGAAGTTGTGGCAACCTGGCAAAAGGAAGTGTGTATGGGGGAAACTAGAGGAGACATGGCATATGCTTTCCTAGTGGCTTACACAACTATTTTCTAGATTGCTGCATTCCAATATTCTTCTATAGAGCCCCTAGTGGCTTACACAACTATTTTCTAGATTGCTGCATTCCAATATTCTTCTATAGAGCCAAGCATGCAGCTGTGGCACATTTATTCTGAATTCTGAAAAGGTGGTGTGGATGAGACTAGGATCTGCCATATTAGAGTGGTAGATTCAAGTTCCAGTTCTTCAAGAAATGATGAAGTTATGTCTTAGTTATGCCTCTGTGACGTGGGGCAAGGACAGAGGGATAGAGGAAGGGAGAGACTGCCTACCTTTTAAGGTAAACTTATGAGGACTTGGTCAATAATAAGGGCACAGAATTATTAACACCAGCTAGCTGAAGAGCTGAGATAGGAACTCATAGCCTCAGCCTGGATCCAAGTCCTCCACTCCTTCCCAAACGGCCAAAGAGTATGTCACAGACACTGTTTTGCTTTTGTACTACAGAGCATGCCATGGGGCTGGGAGCATACTCAATGCAGTTAGCATGTAAGGAATTCTGGGGCTGGGAGCATGTTTAGTGAAAATGAGACATTCCAAGATTTAAGCAGCAAGCATCTAACAAGGTCACCTGATGTGCACATGCAAACATCCAGAAGACAGACCTCAGCAGATAAAATTTGCATATATTTACATAAATTTGCATACATTTATGTAAAGCAAACAGCTGGAAAAGGGGGACAGAGACCTTCAGCATTTCATTATTTAAAAAAAACCAACCTCCCCCATTTGCTATTTGCTGCTCCATCCGCACATGGAGCAGCTCTCATTCACTGCCCTAAACCAGGAGGAGGCAGAGAATTGGAACAAAGGCAGAGGGGGGGTTTCTCTATAAGCTAGGGAGCCCTAATTCCCCAGGCTGCTCTACAGTAGTGATTTTATTAGACTTACAACTTGATAGAATTGGGGATGAATTTTCATGGAGATAATAAGAAGAACCTTTTAGACTCCAGGACCTATCCCCTGCCACTTTTTAAGAGCCAGCTCTAAAGCATGGGGTGAAAGATCTCCTTAAAGAAACTATAGAAATGTTTCAAAAACAATAGCAAAGCCTTTCTATTCCCTCCCACCCCACAATATTCTCAGGAATGGATAAGCTGTTTTTGCTGAAAACATAACCAAAAATTGAGCCCGAGGCAGAAACCCAATATGAAAAATGTTAACCCAAACTGTTAATGTTTGGCGAAGTTATAAGCCACTGAAACCCACGGCTTACGCATCCTTATCTATAGGCATCACATCCAGCTCCACTTGTAATACTTTACAGATCTTTTGACAGTAAAAAGGACTAAGAGCAACCATGGAAATGATAAGGCACGGAGACCTTGTATTTAACACTTAAATTATCCTTATTTCAACATTACTTAACTAGCACAATACCAATAAGAGTCTGGTGTTGACTGTAGCCTGCCATTCAGATCCCCTGCTTTCAGTTTCAAACAATATTACATTCATGCATGTAAGGGAACTTTTAGTATGCACACACCAGCACAGTCCACATGGGCCAGTTAGTGCACAGCACAGTAGTGTGCACTAGAATTTATACTCCTCTAGTGTGGACTAATACACAGTGTATACAAGCTCTTAGATAGGCACAAGGAAGCAACTCAGGGGAAGGGTTGAAAGAATCCTCCCTTCAAGCCACAAAGTAACAGCAGAGGTGTTCCACAGAGGCTGCTCCAATCTAAAGGTTGTATTACGCTCTGCAGCCCTAGCGTGCTCCTTTCATAATGGTGAGAAGCAATGGAGGATTGGTACAGCAGTGGATCTTGGGCATTTTGCATAGGTGGGAGTATATGCTTTTAACTGAATATTTTAAGAATAGAATGAGGTGTCTGTCCATATTAGTGAGTTGAATACTAATGAATACATAAAACGAATGTGTCGCAAACAAAAACTACTTTTAGTTGACAGTTAATGTTGCAGCAGGACACACGCCATCCACTCCAAACCTTAAAAACATAGAAAGAAGGGGAAAGAAGTGCTTTCCTTCCCACCTTCATATTCTGGCACTCTATAAGGCTTTTCACTTCTATTTCCAAAAGATACCCCAAAACAATGGATATCCCAAATTCATTTAACTGGCACTCGATGCAAAACCTTAGCAATGATGTCATATGCTTTTAGATCAGTTATATGTACAGATCAGCACATCTGAGTGTCACACATTCCATTCATAATATGAAACTATTTTTTCATTCTTATACAGAGCTAATTTTACAAGTGCACAGTAATAGTAATAATCTAAGACCAAAATTAGGACAATACCCATGCATCCATGTAAGCTTTCTCAGTCTGCTGCAGTGTGTAAAGGCCTTTTCTTCACTAATTCCATCCAGCATGCCAAGAGGTTTGGCAAGAGCCTTGACCAATAGGGCTTGAGAAAGGTCTGACATAATTAGCCAAGTCTTTCTCCCTACTGACCTTACCAATAAGGTTGACAGCTGCCAGGCCCTGTTGTCCTCAAATGGGGTTTTTTAAAGGTTCCTTTCTCAGACTGTTGGCGCTGACTGATGAGTAGTGAGTTCTGGTTTCTGGGTCAGCAGTTTTATGTGTATCACATGCATTTGCCAGGACTCCCTTGTAAAATGTAGTCCTGAAGTGATCATTTCTAATGAAATCATTCAATAATGTACATGTGTGTGCAATATATAGTGCTTTCCTTTTGTTCCAAACAAGTCTACTCACTTGGACTGAAATAAGCACCTAGTCTGGACAGCATAAGACCACAAGAATGCTGTTTTCCATGGCTCTCAGAGCATATGGCATGATGGTTTGAGAAGGTACAAAGATATTAACCCTCTCACTACCATACAGAGGTGCAGAATTTCTGGGATCAAGTATTCACAGCGGTGTGTTGTTTCTTAGCAGGCTTTTATTTAGGTGAGGAATCATCTCTTCCAGTGCGGCAGAACATGCTGTGGAGTCAGCCCCTTAGTTTTGGGGCCTCTCTTTCTGATATTTACTCATAGGGCTACTCCCTATTCTAGACAGCACAATCTCTTATGCTGCTGGCTAGTGAGGAACTACTGTGTCAATCATTGGCTGGTTCTGAAACCCCCGATAAGTAGGCCACTCCCTTCTGGAAGGGTGTCCCAAGTCATCCTTTCCCATAACCTATTTAACCTTTCTTAAGGAGTGCTTATAATGTGAATAGCAGTGTCTAAATAACATAGTTCTTAACAGTGGCCATCTTTCTCTTTCATTGGTTGCCAGCCTCAAGCTCTTTTTTTTTTATCACCTCACTCAAATGTCTGGCCTTCATTATTATTAAATGTTAACTTTATATAGCCAGTAATCAAATTATCCAATAGTATCCATCTAAACTAGAGGGGCCAGAATCAAAACCCTTGATCTAAATACAGACTGGTGGTCTTTTGAGTCAGGAGAGAAATCAAAATCCAACCCAAATCTGGACATGAATTTCACATATGGTCACTCTCCGTATAATGGGTCAAAGAAAAAGTCTGGATCCAAACACCCTCAAACTTTGGGAATCCAGATTTTGTACTTTACATCCATTTCTAATCTAATGTGATCAATATTGGTCAAAATAAAGGACGTAAGTGGTTATCTTTAATACAATGGATGTGATTTCTGAAGATTAGATCAAACAAGATGTAGGACCAAAATCAGCAGTGACTGAAAAGTGAGAGGCACTGTGCCAGGTTCCCCATAAATAGGGAAGTATGTTATTAAATGTTTTTTTTTCCTATGGAGATTTAACTTGGCACTGAATATTGGTTGGCTGTAAAAAAGATCTTTGGCAAGTTGTAGTCTTGGGTGATGAACTAACCTTTGTTAAGAGGGAAGTTATAGGCCATAATCCTACTACCACACTCTAACCCACTTGCATTTAAAAAGAGGAGTTGTTATGATAAGAAAAAGATGCATCTTTTCCCTTCATTAAAATATCCCATTCTATGCTTACTCAAAATGCCAACATTTATAGTAGTAAGGAACTAAAGGAGGCATTGTTGTTAGATCTTTTAACCTGTTAAAATCCCTGTGGCTTGATGCTCTAGCCAGTAAGGAGCTCTATGTTCCCGTCTGTTGGTGAATAGGATGAAGAATGGCCACAAGTTGCTATTTACCCAGAACTCCAAGTGGACAAATGCTTCAGAAGGAAAGGAGTTCTCTGCCCCCATCTATTAGTGAACAAGGGGAACTGTGGCTAAAGAGAGAGCTTCATCTTCATAAGCTATTTACCCAAAATTCTTTCAGTGATCCCAGAACTTCTGGGTTGTGGACTTAAGCTGGTGGCATTTGTTACCTTTTAAGAGAGGCCCACAGCTATTTCAATCTAGGCCTTCTTGCTGCTGACAACACTTAACAGAAGGTGTTACACTTATAATCCAACAGGTAACTTCAAGCAGATTTATGCATAGTAGGAAACTAATGGTTTTGTGTTCAAAGTGGTTGCTCTTTAACATAAGCACCAGCAAGTACGGTATGCTCCAGTTTATGCTTTATCTGAGCATAGTTCCTAGTGGAGTCAATTTCAGGGCAAGGCATTGTAGTACTGACATCCTGTTATGATCTAGTGACTGATACGAAGGACAAGCATCAGTGGAATGGATACAGCCAGTTTCATTTCAGAAATTTGTGGTAAAAGGGGAAAGAAGTGAGAGGAAGAGTGGCAAAAGGTGGGGGGAGCACAGAGAGGGAGAGAAGACAAAACAATAGGAGGAGCAACAGCAGAAAAGAAAATGAGACAATATATGTTGGCAGAAACAGCACCTCATGTTAGTCACCAACAAGAAACACTACCTCCATTAAAGCCAAGTCAGGTATGAGGAAGTGGCAGGAGACATGTGAGAAAGCTGGGTCATCTCACCTCTGATAAACTAAAACAGGGGCACAATGCTTCCTTTTAGCCCTTTCTTTCTTGTCACCACTAGGGCACTGTCCTGCTTAATCTAATTTTCAAAATTAACGATGGGAAACAAAACCCAACTGCCCTATTTATAAAGTTAAGGAGTCCAGTAACACTGGAGTGCTTTTCTGAGTGGATATAGTTTGCCTTGCTGAGGGACACATTTTCTCTGGGGACAGGAGTTAATTTATCTTCATGTTAGCTCCATCTGGAAATTGTCATGAGCAGAGAAAACAGCTAGTTGTACTAAGATGAGTATGTGTGTGCAGTGTTTTTATGGAATATACTGACAGCTAGTAACTGAACCTAATCCATCAAACTCATTTCACCTAAGACCTTCAGTATAACTCCAATTCTGATCTTTAAGGTAAAAGTGTCACAAAGCTACTTAATTCCTAACCTTTTGTTTTCCAGCATGTAATGCTTTTTCTCTTCTCTTTTTTATTTTTTTCTCCAAAAATACTGCTTCCTTCAGTCATTGGACTTTTGGGTTTGTGGTCCATGCATTTATGTTTTTTTTTAAATATAGTAGTAGTGCAAAAGAGACTACTTGTTGGATATGACCTGCTGTAATGTAGACTTTACTCTCCTTAATGTAATCCAGTCCACCACACATTACACCAGTGAACTGATACACCTACCCCATCGTGGTGTATTGATCATTCAGCAGGTTCTTTCCTCTGAGTTCTTACTCTGGGGACATTGATTAGATGGTGCTTTACTGCTGGAGGTACCATTTTTCAGAATGATGTGAAGCAAGGTCTTGATCACTTGTGGTCATTAAAATTTCCATTATGACTTTTGCAAGAGCAGGAATCTCAGTCCAAGAACCGGCAAAATTCCAACAGCTGTGCCTGGCAACGTTGGTACTAGCAGTCAATGCTAGCATCGAGGTCCCAACTATGAATGCTGTCTTGCTCTGTGTCTGATGCCAGTGACAGCTGAGTGGGGTAGGAAAGAATCAAGCTCGGGGAAGACGTTTCACATTTCTTCAAAACAGCTCCTGCTCTCTTGCTCCACATCCACTTATAAAGATTCGTCATCCTCTCTCAACTGTTTTGCTAGGGCTAGGCGAAAACAGGTGAGCTTTTTTTTTTTAAAAGTTGAAAATGGTTAAAAAAAATAAAATTAAAATCCGAGCAAGAATTGAATATGCAACCTTACTGCCACGCTGTGTTGAAGAGCTCCAGCATCAGCTGTCTATGCTTGCTATTCCACACACTCTCTCCTGGAGTTCTGGTCTTGCGGCTGACAGATGACCATACACTCAGATCCATGATGGCAATGGGAAGAGCTGCTGGCATGGTTCTGCTTTTTATATGGCCTGGGACCAGCCAGTGTGAGAGACTGCCTCTCATCCCATGATTTGCTGCCACAGCTGTGGCGAGTGGAGAGAATGATGTCACATTCCCCCTTGATACAAAGAGTGTTTGGTAGGGAGGCTGTCAGGTTCAGGGCTCTGGGGATCTGGAATGCTCATTAACCCCTGGTCCAAAATAGCCCAGATCTATTTTTAAGGGCTCATTTCAGGTCTTATTTGCTTTTACCTGGCATTTGTAAAGGCATAGGTGGAATGAAGTATTAGCCCACATATAAACTTGGTAGATGGTTGGGCTGATTTCATTGCATTTTTATTTTATTTTTCTATAATTTTAAATAACTGGCATAGTGCTCAGAACTTTCATTCGCTGAGGCAATTACAAGTCTGATAAAGGTAACTGCATAGATGTAATAGATGAAATGATTAAGAATGGATAACTGGCAGATCTCAAATAGTCATCAGTAGGGAATCATCAGCAAATGAGAATGTTCTAGTGGGGTTCACATATCAGTACTAGGCCCAACCCCATTCAACTTTTTCAGCAATGATTAGGGAGTAAATATAAAATCACTGTTAATGAAAATTGCCAGCCTAAGCAAAAATAGGTGGAATAGTATATAATGAGAAGAACAGGGCAGTCATACAGAGTGATCTGGATCACTTGGTAAGCTTAGCCAATTCAAATAAAATGTGTTTTAAGATAGCCAGATACAAAGCGATACATCTAGGAACAAGGAATTAAGGCCGTACCTTCAGAATTGGGGGGCTGTATCCTGGAAAGCGGTGACTCTGAAAAGGATCTAGAGGGACATGTATGATGCTGTGGCAAAACAGGCTAATGGGATCCTTGAATGTGTAAGCTGGAGAGGTGGTGAGTAGGAGGAGGGAGGTAATTTTTACTTCTATATATGGCAATGGTGACACTAGTATTGGACTGCATACAATTCACATTTTAATACAGATGTTGAAAAGTTGCAGAGGGTGCAGAAAACAGTCACAACAATTATTTGAGAAAATGCCATACAGTGAGAGATTTAAAGAGCTGAATGTAAGATGTTAATACAAAAAAGATTATGAGGTGACTTGATTACAGTGTATAAGTACATTTATGGAGAGAAAATACGGGATACTAAAGGGCTCTTTAATCAACTGGAGAAAGCCATAACAAGAACCAATGGCTGGAAGGTGAAGTCAGAAAAATTCAAATTAGAAATGAGGCATGCATTTTTAAGAGTGAGGGTGATTAGCCATTGGAACAAACTACAAGGGAACTGGTAGACATCTCTTGATGTCTGCAGATCAAGCCTGGATGCCTTTCTGGAAGATATGCTTTGGCCAACCACGTTATGCTTTAGTCATAATAATTTATTGTGCTCAATACAGGGGTAACTGGGTAAAACATAGTGGTCTGTGATTACACAGAAGGTCAGACTAGATGATCAAATGGTCCTTTTTGGCCTTGAACAATATGAATGAATCTATGAACTTGTTAGTGGACACTTTTTTATTTATTCTAAATGTAAATAAATAATAACATATGTTGTAATTACTTTCAGTATCAATTTGGATAATTACATTCTAAACTTTTTTCCCTTCTGTTTCCCTTCTGTTTCAATTGGATACTGTATTCTTTGCTTCCTGTTATATCCTATTGCTGTCTGCTATATTGGATGGATGTTGCCTTTTTTGCGGATGTATTTGGTGAGGAAGAGGCTTTGTCTTACTATTTTTGATTTAAAGTTGCAAAGGCATGGGGCATTTTATTGACAAGGTTGCATCTTGTAAGAGTTTTCTCATAAGTCTCAGTTTTTCCATTACAAAACTGTGCTAAATTTCTGTGCTTACTGTAATTAGTGATATATATCACTAATGTTAAAAAAAAAAGTTAAGGTTGCAAAGTCAAGTATTCCACAGTTAGGAAATGCCGGAATTAAGGTTGCCTGCACAAACTTGATTTTGCTCTGTTATGTGTATCCATTATGACTTTAATTATGTGATTGTCTACTACTAATGAGCAGCTATTCAATATTTTTCATCCTCATTGTTCAGTGTGTAGCCCTAGGTCTTATTTACTGCAGACTATTCAAACCCTGCTATGAAGACAGAATTGTTAATTTCCTTGTGTGCTTTTCTGTGGCACTTATCAATAGGGAGTTGGAGCGTGTCACAAGTATTAACGAATTTATCTTAATGTCATCCTTGTGAGATGAGTAGGTATTATCTTAGAATTGACCCTGAGGCACAGAGATACTAAGGCCAAAATTTTTGACTAGTTTTAGGTACCCAATTTAAGATCCTAGGACTTGATTTTTTTTCAGAGGGCTTAGCATTATATAACGCTCTGTATATGCAAAGCACAGATCCCAATGACTTCAATTGCATCTGCGAATGCTCAAAACTTCTGCAAATCAGAGTCTTGGCTCTCAAGACAGGCACCCAGAAATAAAGATCATGCAGTTAATGAAAAGTTTGGTTTTCATGACTAGCCCAGCACCACTTAGGAACTCTGAGGTAGAGACAGGGATAGAATCTAATTCTCCAGGGCTGCATTCAGCTGCTGTAAGTATGAGACCACCCTTTTATCTTCCTGCAATTATCTACCCCATTCACTACACATCTTCCCATCTTCCAATTTAGTTTGTGTGGGCCTACACTCACTCGACCCCATTGCTTCAAATAATACACACCTTCCAACTAATGCAACAAATGAAGCAGGGGTACTACAGAATTCACACTCAGAAAAAGTCTATTTTGTGTACTGAATGAAGCAGGGGCCCAGTGGAAAAAAATAGCATGTCATCATCAATAGGGAAAGTACAAGTTAAAAATTACCGAGACATCTTTAAGTCACAAGGGCCTGATGAAATACATCCTAGAATACTCAAGGAGATGCCTGAGGAGATATCTGAGCTGTTAGCAAGTATCTTCAAAAAGTCATGGAAGACAGGAGAGATTCCAGAGGACTGGAAAAGGGCAAATATAGTGTCAATCTGTAAATAAGGACAACCTGGAATTACAGGGGATTACAGATCAGTCAGCTTAACTTCAGTACCCAGAAAGATAATGGAGCAAATAATCAATTTGCAAATACTTAGAAAATAATAAGGTGATAAGTAACTATCAGCATAGATTTGTCAAGAACAAATCATGTCAAACCAACTTAATAGCTTTCTTTGACAGAGTAACAAGCCTTGTGGATGGGGGTGGAGGGGAGGAAGAGGAAGATATGGTATATCTTGACTTTAGTAAGGCTTTTGATTCTGTCTCATAAACAAACTAGGGAAATACAACCTAGATGGAGCTATTCTAAGGCGGGTGTATCACTGGTTGGAAAACTGTTCCCAGAGACTAGTTATCAGTGGTTCACAGTTAAGCTGGAAGGGCATAATCTTGGGATCCTTTCCAGGTTTTAGAGGGGACATATCGAGCAGGGTCCTGCAGGGATCAGTTTTGGGTCCTGATCTGTTCAATATCTTCATCAATGATTTAGATAATGGCATAGAGAGTACACTTATAAAGTTTGGTTTCAGAGTAGCAGCCGTGTTAGTCTGTATCCGCAAAAAAAACAGGAAGTTTTTAAAGAAGAAGTGAGCTTTAGCTCACGAAAGCTCATGCTAAAATAAATTTGTTAGTCTTTAAGGTGCCACAAGTACTCCTGTTTTTTTTCTTATAAAGTTTGTGGACGATACCAAGCTGGGTGGGGTTGCAAATGCTTTGGAGGATAGGATTAAAATTCAAAATGATCTGGTCAAACTGGAGAAATGGTCTGAAGTAAATAGAATAAAATTCAATAACGACAAATGCAAAGGAAGGAAGGAACAATCAATTGCACACACACAAAATGGGAAATGACTACCTAGGAAGGAGTACTGCGGAAAGATATCTGGGGGTCATAGTGGATCACAGGCTAAATATGGAGATATTTTTGGCTTAAATTGTTCAAAAATATTTAGTCTGAGGTAGACACACCTGTCATGGGAAATTTTAGCCTGAACTGTTAGTTTGACAAAGTTATAAGCAATTAAAAACAGGTTCTGGTAATGGGAAGTGCTGGGCAGCCTTAATACTAGGCTGCAACCAGCCATGCCTAAAATAATATCTGTGTCTGGAGATGTGGATTTTTTAAATGAAGTTTTGCTAAAAAGAAGATAAACCCAGTATCTTTTCCAAGGTCACTCTCCTTTATGTGATACAGTAGTTCATTTAAATGTTACTAAACATTCACAAATAATTTTACTTCAGTTTGTATTTTTCCTCTTGAGCCATCCGACAGAATGGAAGCAATAATCAAGACACTATTACGAAGAAAAATGTGTCTCATGAGAGTCTCAGCAAGCAAAATTTTAGATAAATAAATCAACCTCTTCTGACTCCATCAACCTGTGGCTCTCACAACTCACTGCAAGGGCATTTGAGGCATTATTTATGGGTACTAAAGATCATTTCCACTAGGCACACCCCTCTGAAATGACCACTTATGTGTACTGTAAATATTCAAGCTTCACTACAACACTATGTCCTGCTGTCTCCTTAGCTGGTAGCTTAAGATAGCTTTCTTTATATTTTACTTGGAACCCAAGGCTGGCATTGGCTAACAAATAGCACATTTGCCTTCAGAGATTTGCCTATTTACCACTAATGAATCACTGAGTGATGTCCCAGCCACTGTGCGCAACTCTAACTGTTGTTCCACTCAGTGGTAAAAGTTCATACTGCCCCCTCTCAATACTTCACAAGAGCTCCACGGAGTGAAGGATGTGTGTGACTCTTGCACAATCCTTTAAGTGGGTGCAGCATGTGTTCTTGCTTAGCTGTACTGACTAGTCTGTATGAGTGGACATGGCTACACCTTACTCCTTTCTTACTCCTCTTCACTCCCTTTGGTGTAGGTAGTTGCCCTAGCTGTATGCTCAGGAGAAAACAAGGACTAAGATTGGGTTTGCCCCTATATGGAGGTGTTCTCTTTGTGCTCCCATATAAGGGCCATCACCCACCCTTTTGCTCTGATGTTTAGGAAGGATGCAGTCTAACCCCTAAATCTTTATAGAGTGTGTTGAACACGTTAAGAGATGCTAAGTAATTGGATGAACATGGAAGCTGAATGGTATAGATGTGTGTAGGGGCTATAATAGGTTATCTGGTTGCCAAGTCCAGAATACAATTGTGGGTGGAAAATTCCACTCAGAACTGAGATTGTGTGTCTGCACGAAAGAAGTTTAAAGGTTCATTTGACATGCGCTCATAGCAAGACAAAAAAACCCTCACATTTGTAATTATTCAAAATGCTTGAAAGAGGCTTCCTAAGCCCTACTCTGCAATGATTGTTACCTGTTTGGAAATATAATGTCAGATACACAAAATAACACTATTTTTAAAAGATGATTTACAGTCCTGTAAACAAATTAGGACAGTGCTATCCTCCCTTTGTATATGTTTGTGCTGAAAATATCTAGAGTCCCTTGCAGTATTTCTACTTTGTCTGTTGAATGATATAATTTAAAGTGTTACTGATAATGACAACAATACACAAGTCCTGCCTGAACTGTTTCACTAGAGACAGCCTGGGCGAATTAAGACCAAATCATACCAGCTGGTGTAATAGGTCAGTTCTGAATTTGACTCTCGCTCACACCTGTAAGTTACATTTAAAATCAATATTGGTTTATTTTGTGCTAAACTTTTTGGTTTATGGCAAGCAGAGAATGTTTTTGTTAAAAGAAATGGGCAACCCCATTCCCTCATCTCCCCAGGCACAAAAATAGCATATCTGTACTCAAACCAATAAAGAATGCTCTGTAGATAAATACATATTGTAGCGGTAGAGTGTAAGGATTCCATTAAAGCTTTAGTGATATCTTCAGTGTGTGTGTGGGGGGGGAAGCAAAATAGATCCTCTGCTTTTACTCTGCCAGGTCTGTATTGAAGCAGCGTTGTAATAGCGGCTGTCTTTTTTTGTTTTTTTCCTGTAGGCATCACTTTCTGTATTGCAAGAGAAGAAAAAAAATATCTTCATGACATTTCCCTCTTTTCTGTCTCTTTCTGTCTCTCTTTACATTTTTTGTAAAGAACAGTCTGCTTCCTTTTGTTACTGTTACGATGTACCTTTACCTTCTAACTCCAAGTCTGAGTTGAAAAAGCAATATGAAATTTTCTAATGTGACCGAGAAATATTAGCTTTATACCTCAGAAAAAGTGGCTTTTAGCAATATAGCAGAGAAATTATTGAATGTTATCGGTCATAGTGTGATTCGTTATTTTACCACTGTGCTCTGAAAAGTCGCTAATACAGCTCAGAGCTTTTGTACCATATTAGTACTGTCTGTGCGAGTTCAATGCCTAACACTTTGGTCTATCTAAGCACTGTAATTATTTGTACACCAGCCTCTTGAATCTTCCCCCCCACACACAGCCCACCATCATCTAAGCATACCATACATGCAGTAATTTGAGTTACTATTTTTATTTTGGTGCATCGTATGGAAACATTCTCACAAAGGAAAAGATGGCTGAAGGAAGAAATGAAAATTTGGAAACTGCATGCTCTGCATTTTGTATATATTCCCTGCCATACGCCTATGTAACTCTCATTAATGCTAATGGGATTTAATACACACTGCAAGAGGAAAATATCCTCATTTATTTTGCACTGAATCGAGTGGTACTAAAAGTGCTGTATTGACAATCCTGGCCTCCTCTATTTATCCACAGAACAGGCTGTGTAAGTGCAAGCTTCCTCACAGAGCCTGGTATCTCAATCCTGTTCTGGAGGGAGTGTCTGAAGGACAGTTCAGTCTCTTTTCAGCTTAGAACCTCTGTTGAGACTGTCACCACAGGGCCAGTTTTGTGGTGGGAACACCTGTAAACTAGGCCCAAACTGTCAGGTATTACATTTAGGCCACATTTGGATGAGTGATGAAAGGGTGAAAAGTTCCAATAATCCATTATAAATTGCACATGTAGCTGGAAACAGTATATAGTGCACTTGATTCTCCAAGCCTTCTACTAAGTAGTACTAAAGATGGGTTGAAATTTTTCATTCTGAACCTTTCTTCATTGGAAAATCCTGTTTTACTAAAATTGAAACTTTCTGTGGAATTCTGTCAATTCTGATGAAATTGTATTCACAACCCTTCTCCCCCTCTTGGGAAAAAAGAGCATTTTGATAAGGTCCTAATGAATGTTTTGATTTATCTTTTTTCATATAGATATGATTTGTTTATATTATACTAGAAATTATAATTCAATATACAATTTTTAAAAGTTGAAATTGGATTCAAACATTTTTCTTTTATCAAAGGGGAATCTTTGGATTGACCTGAAATTAAATTTTCTAAATTTTTAGTGGTAAATTTTGACATTTCAGAATTTTTCATTCTAAATTGGAATGGAAACAAAACTTTTCAAAATTTCCCATAGCAGGGAAATTCTGAGTTTTGACCAATTCTAATTATTCTTGGAATAAATTACTACTCAATAAGCATAGGAGTGACAGAATCAGGCCCATAATATTTTGACAACGTGATTTTATTTTTTGTGGGAGTATCTTATAGGCAATAGCTCTGCAAGGAAGAAATTATTTCAGTTAAATAGGCTCAGATACGGAAGCAAGTTTACTGCTCAACTTCCAAAAAGAACTTAATCACAATTAAAACCAAGCATTTCTCTTGAAATCTAACTGCATATAAAAGAGGTGGCCAAACTTACTGGCCCTCTGAGCAACATATGACAATCTTCAGAAGTTCAAGAGCCGGGGCACACTTGCTGGGAGCCAGGGATTGGGGCTTCCTCTCTGCTCCTGCTAAGCCCCGAGCCCTGGGAGATGTGCCTCGCAGAGGAGAAGCCCCAAGATGCCCCTCCCCACTGGGCAGAAGCCCCAAGACCCCTCCTCCCTGCTGGGAAGAAGCCCCTACCGCACCACCCCACTGCAAGGTAAAGGTCCTGAGCTTCCCCCACCATGGTCTGGTAGGTGGAGAATGAGGAGGTGTGGAGGACTCTGTGAGCTGCACTTAAATGGTAAAAGAGCCGCATGTGGCTTGCGAGCCACAGTTTGGCCACCCCAGCATATCTGTTCAATTAGCAATAACTGGTAAAACGATCAGTAATATTGCCTTGAGACTATTATGGTATATAATATTAATTTTTTGTTAGTTACCTATCCAGCAGCCAATTTTTTGTAAGGGTTACTGTGACCAATACTTAAACAGTAAAAATTGTCCATTGCTTTACTCGAAGACACTCCTGCTGCAGTTGTGGATGGGCTTCTCTCCACCTAGAGAGTGGTTTTCATCTTCAGATGCTCTCTTAATGCTGTCATTTGTAAAATTATATTATTCAAAGAGCTCTCTTCCTAACGATAGTGCTGTTGGTAATTATCTTGTAACAATTCACTAGACAGAGTGTCTGGTTTTTGAGGCTATTCAATACTATCACTTTTTCTCTTCCAGGCTGGCAAGCAATGGCATTTTGCAGAGAATATATTGCTTATGTAGGTGGTGCCAGAGTGTGCATGTGCCAGCAGTGGTTTCTAAGCTTGCTACAACTCAAGCTCTTACTGCAAATACAGCAAATATCCTTGGACTCAGTCAAGGTTGAAACAAGTTCCACACTGCAGAAGTTTACTTTCTGAGTTCTACTAAAACGGAATCCTTTGCTGGACATGTCTAGGGTGACACCTTTTGACATGACTTTTATCTTAGCCCTGGTCTACACACAGCCCCTGGTTCGAACTAGGGTACGCGAATTCAGCTACGTGAATAACGTAGCTGAATTCGAACTACCCTAGTTCGAATGACTTACCGTCCAGACGCCGCGGAAGCGAACTCCGCGGCTCCAAGGTCGACTCCGGCAACTCCTCCTGCCGCGGTGGAGTACCGGAGTCGACCACGGCGCTTCCGGAGTTCGAACTATCGCGTCTAGATCAGACGCGATAGTTCGAACTCTGAGAAGTCGAACTCGCCGCGTCGACCCGGCGGGTAAGTATAGACGTGGCCTTAGAAGGTTGCTATGGATCCTCTATAGAACTGAAATTAGGCATACTGTGGGGTTTGGTACTTTGCTCTGAAGCATTCAGTATTGGTCACTGGCAGAGACAGCATCCCAGCCTACGTAAACTCTTGCCTTGTTTAGTATGGAAATACCTATATTCTGAGGAGCCCATTAATGCACAGTACTGGCTTGCTTTAAAGAAAAATAGTTGTGAATTCCTCTGAATGAACAGCTTTTGCTTTCCCTGAATAGTTTCACTCCCTCTATCGTTTTGGTGTTGCTGACTCACAAATCTGTCTTTTCCCACCTGTTCTGTCTTGTGCTATGCAACTGTGCATGTGTCTCCAATATCACATCATCCTGGATGGTTTGCCCCCAGCTGATTCACAAAATGGCTGAAAGTGACCTATGTTTTCTTCTTCCTAGCCTTCTCCTCTTCCACCTTTCTTCACTGGTTTTGACAACACCATCACCCTCGCTGTGTCTCGTGCTTGCAATCCTCAGTGTCATCTTTGACTCCTCTCCCTTCTGCTCCTTCTACTTCCTTGCTGTAACCAAGCCTTGATGACGGGTTTCAGAGTAGCAGCCGTGTTAGCCTGTATCCGCAAAAAGAACAGGAGTTCTTGTGGCACCTTAGAGACTAACACATTTATTTCAGCATAAGCCTTGATGCTTCTTCCTCCATCACATCTAGAAAATCCATTCCTTCCTGTTTGTCCCCAAAGGATCACCCATGCCCTGATTGTCGCCAGCCTCAATTACTGTAATGTTTCATTCCCTGGCCTCTGTTATATCCATGTCACTTCTTTGCAGTACATTCATAGTATAACTGCTAAACTTAACTTCCTCAGCTGTGGATTAGACCAAATCATTCCCTTCTTCAAATCTCTCCACAGGCTGACTCTTGTTTATGAAGTTTAAACTTCTTGGCCTTGACTTTAAAGCCCGTGCAGCTCTGCTTTGGCCTACATATTTGATTTCCTTTCTTATCATGTTCTTGTTTTGCACCTTTTGGTCCAGCAATGATGTCACCTTGATGCTTTATTTCATTATATCATTGCTGTCTTTGTGTCTTTTTCCATGCTATTTGTGGATAAACCTTGCAGTTCCCATGTGCCAGACCCACAATCTTTCCTCTTTTAGATACTTCTTAAAATCTCACTTGTTGCATAAACACACAGAGATGATTTCAGCAACTTTCCATGCCATAATTTTACAGGAGGGGGACTACAGTAAATGAAAGTAAAAATTAAAAAGGTCCTGAGTAAATACCATGCTTTGGGTCTCCCATTGCTTCTTGTCTAACGTATTTTGTCTTTTAGTTCTGTAGGCAAGGCAGGTATTGTCTTTTGTCTTGTATAATACCCAGCATATTGTTGATGATTAGTAGCTAATAAATAGATGGTATTAGACATGGTACACAACAAAATAAAACTAAGATATGTTTTAAAAGTTAGCTAGATAATATTTCTTTTCTTCTCTATTGTCTCCCTGTAGCAGTCACCACTTGGGTGGGCCCTTAAGTCAACACATACCCAAATTAAATGTGAGACCAAATTATAAAGTTAAGATCCAAACTTTACCAATGTGTGGGGATATTAAAATGAAGGTTTTCGTTTGTATAGGGACCACCCCAAAATTACATATCCGGATTCAGTCTTCGCTAATGTTAGGGGTGGTTCTCTTTTCTGATGTGTACACACCAAAAAGTTGTTGTAATGATTGTTTCTTTGAAACTTTCACTTGGAGAAGTTTAGATTTCCTCTTTGTTTGCTAGTAATGACACTTCATGTTTAGGCAGGTCTCCATTGCAAGCCTAATGGTTACATTCATTCTCATGATAAGACAAACTAGCGCTTTTACTGGACGAATGGTACTGTATCTTGTAGACTTTGAGAGGGTTGTTTGCCAGGCTTTTGTAACTCAGCAAAACAGTTCACTTCCACTCTACAATTTATTTAATTAATGCTCTTCATCTCATTAGTAGGGATCTATCTTAGCCATCTACCATTATACAGTAAATTGCTTTAATGAATTCTATGATTCTCTCAAAATTCCCAATCAGATGAGAGGGCCTGCTAATATAATAAGTCAAGAAAGTGCAGCTTTGGAGATTCATTAAATTTTATTTCTTCTGAATTGTCTCTGAAAACTCGGAAGGAATCACGGTGCTAAAAGGAGGTCATTATTAGACTTACTAGCTTGAGAAGAACCTGAGCTACAAAGTTCAGTTCTGGATCTGAACTTCCCCAAAATGTTGAGATCTGATGTTACTCTCCAGCTCATTATAGATGTGGAGCCGGCTATAAAGTTCTGAGGAATAGGGTGCTCAGAGCCTGAATTTTGATTTGGGTTCATCTATAATGATATATAAGGACAACTGTGATTCCAATAACATCGTATCAAAACATCTATTGGCTTTAGTGGGAGCATGATTTGGCCCACAGTATGTTTGCATTAAAGGTGCAGAGCATTTTGAGGGAAGCAGAGTATAAGGTGGACAGTTCCTGGCTATTTGTTCAATTTCTTCAGACAATTTACTTTTTTTCCCCTTTACCCCTCTTCCAGTTAAGAAAGCATTAGAATGGGTCATGAAATGATGGGAGGAAAAAAGGCCAACTTATTTTTGTTAACAAAGAAATGACAAATATGTTCTGACCAGCTGACAAAAATAGTCAAGACATGGAAAAAATGTTTCATGGGGGAAAAAAAATTCCCCACTTTTTTTTATGAAAAGAAATGTTTGGATGAAAGATTTACATGTGTTTCAGGTACAGCGTTGTGACCGTTCCAAATTCTAATCCAAGCTATGCTCCTAACATGAGGTAGAGTATAATCGAGGGCAAGTATCTTCACTTCTTTTCCTCTGCTTCCCCATCAGAGAAAATAGGGTAATCACCTTTACCTACAGCTCAGGGGTGCTTGGGATTAATTAGGTAATGTTTGTAGAGCACTTTGAACATATAAAGCACTATCTGCTTGCTAAGCATTATTTTGTTAGCAGATTCCTCTTTGAAGTGGCAAGGCACTTACTAAAGGTGGCAACTGCTTCTTATTTATTGAGTGAGCTTCTGTATAAACTATTGCTGGGGTGTGATCAAATCTTCTCTGTCCAAAAAAACAAACAACGTTTCCATATTTTGACATGATGATTTTTGTACAAAGTTAGGCCATCTCCTGAATCCTGCTAGTGCATGTAAATGTGCTCCAACATATATACAACTTAGTTTTCAATTAATAAAGCAGCTGCTCAGACAGGATTTCACTGGCATGATTGTTTTAAATCATGAAAATTTTCAAAATTCTTATTTTAACATAAACCAAAGTGGTGTTGACTTTATGCCTCTAGAGTTTTAGCAGTCTCCTCCTCCATATATGTTGTCCTTAACATGCTTGAATCAAACCTAATGTACTTTCCTTACACAAATAATTAAGGAATTCTATAGTGCCCTTTCTTCCCTCAAACAAAAACAAAAAAAATGACAGGGTTCTACAATAAGAGTTCCACACTCTGGAGTGTTACAAGATCAAGCTGTAGTATTTTAGACCATTAATATAATATTTTATATAGCTTGGTGATGAGGCTAGTCTACTTTTCATCCCCTTCGTTATTTTGTTTCTGTACACGCCTTCTTTTCTAAAGTTCAGTTGTACTCTGAAAAGTGACTATTTAAAAATAACCCATCTTGCTGAGTAAATCTGCTTTCTGTATATTCAGACTCATCACTGCCAACTGTAGTGACAAAAATAATGTTTTACTGTCTTTTGTCCTTATCAACGCTGCAAAGTTAACACAGCGAAGGAGAAGCACATTTTGTTCCATCTCGTATATCAACACAATTGTTCACTAACCTACAGTTGGTTACATCTGTGCAAATCCAATGAAGACACTAGGATTGCACAAGTGGTTCTGTGAGCATCATTTGGCCTGCAGATTCTTTATTATAGGTTATGATGCACAAGACTGAAAGAACTTATGCTTGGTCCTGAGTGACTGGGTTTATATGTCAGGCAGGAGAAAAAATCCTTTCACTTGTAAACTGAACATACTTGGTCTGAAAATAATTGAGAAGGAATAACTATGGAACCCCACAATACCATTGTTAGTAACTTCTCAGAGTAAAACTGAACATAAAACTTCAGTATGAAGACAGAGATGAAGATTATAGGTCAAATTCTTTGCTGGTTTACCTCTCTGCAGTCCCACTGAAGTTAATGGTGTGTAAATCAGCAGAAAATTTGCCTTTGTCCAGCTTTCCTACATGCACTAAAATACATAAGCAAACATAGGTGCTGGAACTCTGGGTGCTGGGAGAGCTGCGACACACCCTTGCTTGAAATGGTTTCCGTTATATACAGGGTGTATAGTTTGGTTTAATGGCTCTCAGCACCCCCACTATAAAAATTGTTCCAGCACCCCTGTAATAGGTAATAAAAGGAGATATACCAATCTCCTAGAACTGGAAGGGACCTCGAAAGGTCATCAAGTCCAGCCCCCTGCCTTCACTAGCAGGACCAATTTTTGCCCCAGATCCCTAAGTGGCCTCCTCAAGGATTGAACTCACAACCCTGGGTTTAGCAGGCCAATGCTCAAACCACTGAGCTATCCCTCCCCCCATAAGCAAGTCAAACAACTGTATTCCCCTCCCACTCCTGTCAGTACTGCATACTTTAAGCTCTTTGATGCTCTTCATTCTTAGGGTTGTAGAATGATGTTCCAAGTCATAGTATAATTTCCCTTCAGCAGCAGGAGACACACTGCTGTATATTATGCCCTTTAGCTAAAAGAAAAATTGATTCTGTCATGTATAGGTTTATATCTCATCTATTTTTTTAAAGGAAATTTTTAACACTTCTTATAAGACTAGGGGAGGAAATAATAAAGTACTGGCACACATGACATGATTCTACCATCTAAGGAAGATTGTCCATCTTGTGGAATGAGAAATTCAGAGGCAAAGCTAAACAATAGTTAAACTGCAGGTTTGTTTTCTTTGTAACAAGATCGTTCCATAGCAATTACCGCACTGTGTGGAAACAAATGCTAGGGAGCTAAATGCAGCATATGTCAAGGGTATGGAACATCTTACTTTCTCAGTACTGAAATTTTGAAAACAATTTTTCCACATACGGCCAAATATGGGGCGCAGTTCATGTGGTGGTAGAGGGCAGGGGCGGCTCCAGGCACCAGCACACCAAGTGTGTGCCTGGGGCAGCAAGCCACAGGGGGGGGCGCTGCCGGTCGCCGCGAGGGCGGCAGGCAGGTTGCCTTTGGCGGTATGCCTGCGGAGGGTCCGCTGGTCCCGCAGCTCCGGGGGACCTCCTGCAGGCGTGCCGCCGAATCCGCGGGACCAGGGACCTCCCGCAGGCAAGCCACCGAAGGCAGCCTGCCTGCCATGCTTGAGGTGGCAAAATACCTAGAGCCGCCCCTGGTAGAGGGTATTTTAGCCTGAGAGGGCTGTGTACTGCCTCACTCTCTAGATGAAGGATAGCCTTTTGGTTAAGTCCCTGGACTAATCAGGCCATCTGGAATCTATTCTCACCCTTTCCCATGTGATACTATATGAATTCTTTGTTCTTCAGTTCCCAATCTGAAAAACTGAATAATATTTACCTTACCTCAGTGAGGTGGTGTGAGACCAAATTTGTTAATGTTGATGAGCACCATGGAAAGCCCTGTAAATAAGTAAACTAAATAAGTATATCCTCACCATAATATCGGAATACTTGATTAGAATGTGAGTGGTGTTGGTAGAGAAGGAATCTTCTGCTGATGGGGCTCTGATTTTTTTTCCTCTTGATAACAGCTCAGTTTTGGAACTGATAGTTTGGAAGATCCCTCTTTCAGTTATGAGATCTGTTGACAGTGTTGCCAAGTCTTAGTTTTACTCAAAGACTCAGCTCCTGGAGTCATTGAATTTCATTGGAATCTCAGCTTTCATCTGAAAACCTCATGCTTGTGTAGAAAAAACATGGAAATATGAACCCTAAAAGCTCAAAAAAGTCAAATAAAAACAATCAATTAATTTGTAAAGTCTCATGATTTTTAAGCCAATATCATGATTTTGGGGAGGCCTCTCTCATGATGTTTCAATGCTGAAAATATGGCATTTAGATTTTCTACCCTGCAGACAGAGAGCTGTAGGACAGAGGGGAATTACTCCTGGCTGGGAGGCTAGGAAGACATTGCACATTCCCATTATTTCCCCTGATGTCACTCCCCCTGCAGCTAACCATAAATCAGGCTGGGTGGAATCTATATCTCCATCCCTGGGAATGGGGAGGAATGTGGTGATATCTTGCTGGCTCAGTTCCCAGTCAGGTGGTGCCTTAGATTTTATGGCTGCAGAGCTCAGGTGGGCTGTGCAGCTCTAGAAGATGTTGCTCTATAAAAAGTAAGCCAAGGATTTGGCCTGCACTTCATTTAAATATGGATATGTATCATGAAAGATAACTTGGCAAACTTTATGAAAAATGAGTACTGAGCAAACAATTTACAACAGATAATTTACCAGACAAATTTAGTCTTTTTTCTTGTGTAACTTGCAAGAGGAGGGCAGGATTAGGACATAGGTAATACAGCCCATCTGTAGATCCCCAGCTCCTAGAATACACAATGTAACCAGAACCTCAGCTCTCATTTTAAAAAAGAGTTAGTTTCTAGTTAATGATTTCTACAAACAAAACCTTCAAAATGTGACCGGAGGGAAACAGATGGAGGTAAGTCTGCCAAAGTCAGTGAAGAGCCTGAAACACTAGCTCTGAGAGGAATGAACTGCCGCATGCATTTTACAGAAACTGTCTGCACTGGGGACGTACCTTCTAACACCGTCCCAGCAGGGATCACTTGGGAGGCTGTTCTGCTGGGGTGATGTCAACAAGAGCCCCACAAAGGGGTGGGTGGAGGCTGCATTTTCTGATTTCTGGACAGACCCCAGGCTGCCCGAAAACAGGGAGCACGCAGTGGTCTGGGAAGGCTCACCATGCTCAAAGATGAGACATGGTGGGTCTCCAGCATATGGTGCTTGTGTAGTAAGCCCCTATCATTGCCACCCCCAGAAGAGTTAGGCCACAGTGCTGGAGGCAAAGCCAAGGGGGTCACCCATGTGAGATGTGGTTAGGGCCGTAGAGCCAGCCCTGTCTATCAGCAGATCAGGATTCACTTAAATGTATTTGTTATTCAGGGTTATTTTGCCATTTTTTTCCCTCATCTCTACGAGTTGATCAGTGTTCCTTTCCTGTGGGGCCACCTAACAGTTGATGAGGGAAGAGCTCCTCACTAGCTGCCAATTAGAGGAAGTGCCAGCTGCAGCCAGCAGAGCTAGCCAGAAGCTCCTGCAGACTGCACTCACAGGGAAGGGAAGGCAAAGTCCCTTCCCCACAGCCTTAAGTACATGACATGCAGGAGGTAGAGAACACCCACCAGCCTCTTCCCAGGGAGTTAGAGGAAGGTATTGTTAGAAGGGGATCAGAAAACCACTGCTGGGGAAATTGGATCCAAATGGGGAGGAGAGATGGTTGGAAAAAAGAGGGTTTCATCTGTGGAAAACTTTGACAAAAAGTTAATTTTTGCCTCAATTTTTCATAAAACAATTGAATTTTGGCAGAAAATTGAAAAAATTACAAATGTTTGTAGGAAGCAAAAAAAAATTGATTTGGCAAAACTGTAATAGTCCCTCATCCATTTATGTTTTGGCTTCCTTATGCTCCCACTTCAGGCTAGGTTCCCTGGTTGGACTACATCAGGGGTAGGCAACCTATGGCAAGTGTGCCAAAGGTGGCACGCGAGCTGATTTTCAGTGGCACTCACGCTGCCCGGGTCCTGGCCACCAGTCCGGGGGACTCTGCATTTTAATTTAATTTTAAATGAAGCTTCTTAAACATTTTAAAAAACCTTATTTACTATACATACAACAATAGTTTAGTTATATATTATAGACTTACAGAAAGAGACCTTCTAAAAACATTAAAATGTATTACTGGCATGCGAAACCTTAAATTAGAGTGAATAAATGAAGACTTGGCACGCCACTTCTGAAAGGTTGCGGACCCCTGGACTACATCTTCCGTGATGCAGCATGGTCTCCCCTCTTGGTGAGGGGAGGTAGTACACCCTAGTAGGAATGGAGACATTCGGCAACCAAACTGCAGCTGCAACGAGGCACTGTGGCAGCATTGCCAAATCAAAATATCTGTTTTTGGCTAAAATATTATGATCTTTGGTCAAATTTTTCTGTGGAAAGCAGACTTTTTTGTGAAAAAATTAATTCTGCTGAAGAACAATTTTGATGAAAAACTTTCAACCAGCCATGCTAGGGAATATAGAAGCCAGGATGGAGGACAGGATACAGAGAAACAGTGTTGAGTGGAGACACAGCATTGTACATATGTACATGTAGGTCACAGTGCCACTGGTAGAGGTAAACTTTAGGGAGGAGAGGAACTGAGCTTATCTATGAAGCCAGCTCCATGTCCCAAAGTGTGTTATAAACTATATACAGCACAAACTTTAAGCCAGGGACATGCATCATCCCTAAACTCATGTGGGCCTGTTCTGTAGTCTTTATTTTTGTAGAGATAACATTTTGGGCTAGCTTGAAAGCAAATTAAACTAAGATTTTGGAGAACATACATTTGGTTATTTTACTTTGTGTGTGTGTGTGAAACTTAAAAAAAACATTTTAAAATTTAATTTATCGCAGAACCCCAGGGGCAGGAACCACATGTCACAGGTAACCAAATTAGAAGTCCACAGGTTATGAGATCAGAAACCCCTAGAGAAATATTTAGAGGTATGTTTACTTAATATCTAACAGCATGTGAAGTTTATTTATTAATATGCCTGCAGGTTTCTCTCTAATCCCACTTCTCAAAGATGCTCACACATAGATAGACAAACCAGGAGGGGGTGAATTGCCTTGGTACTATTTCCATCGAATAGAATAATATATGTGTAAAAGAAGAAAGTAAGGGTACTGTAGGTACCTTTCTGACCTTGACCAAATCTAAAGTCCTGTTTTGTACAGTAGCCTGTTGTGCGGTGTTTACAGAGCATCAGTAAGCGCATGTGCAGCAGCTTTTCTTAAGGTTATGAATCTTTAAGGAGGAAGGTAATTTATTTTTTTAACATAGCCAGAAGAGCAGTTGCTTTCAGTTAGGCAATGAAGGAGAAATTTACCCCTCCTCACACCAAGCCTGAATAACTGGACTTGGTGCAAGGAAATCTACAGAGTTTGGCAAGATAAGATTCACCCTTTCAGCATATTATCAGGTCACAGGGCTTCAGCTCAGCTAGACAGAGCTCCTTTTCCAGCCTATGAACTAGATGAGTGGAAATTGCCAAGTCATGCTCCTTATCCAGGTGTTGAATCCAGGCACTGGTGGATACCTTTGTCTATCTCTTGCCTTCCACCCACCCCTCATCTTCAGTGGTCAGGAGATGTAATGGCACTTGTGTCTCTGTTCTATGCAACTTTCTTCCTGCTCAGTAAATCTATACTACAGAGGATGTAGTGTGGCCTAGAGGCTAGAGCACTGGCTTGGGACTCAGAAGGGCTAAATTCTATTCCTGGCTCTGCCACTGGTCTGCTGGGTGACCTTGGGCAAATCATTTCACCTTCCTGTAACTCAGTTTCCCCATCTGAATCTGTACCTTTGTAAAGTGCTTTGAGATCTACTGTTGAAATGCATTATCTAAGAGCTAGGTTTTATTTATTACAAGGCTTAAGTCAGGGTTTCTCAAACTGGGGTCACTGCTTGTGCAAGGAAAGCCCCTGGCAGGCCAGGCCGGTTTGTTTACCTGCCCCGTCCGCAGGTCTGGCCGATTGTGGGTCCACTGGCTGCGGTTCGCCACTGCAGGCCAATGGGAGCTGCTGAAAGTGGCAGCCAGTATGTCCCTCGGCTTGCGCTGCTTCCAGCAGCTCCCATTGGCCCGGAGCAGTGAACCGTGGCCAGTGGGAGCCGCGATCGGCCGGACCTGCGGATGGGACAGGTAAATAAACCAGCCTGGCCTGCCAGGGGCTTTCCCTACACAAGCGGCGACCCCAGTTTGAGAAACACTGGCTTAAGTGGTGCAAAGGGCCTTGTACCAGCTCTTTGTGTTTGACAGAGTTGTTTCTGCCGCCATGAACACTTAAATTATAACACTGAAACAATAGATCAATAGTGTTTCAGTGTGGGTAATGCTCCTTCTATCCTATATAAGCTATAGGCAGATACCTAATTTATTGTCATCTTCTTTTGTGTGTATCTGTGTGTAATATAAAACATATAATAAACTTGAAAATTAAAAGTGAGAGATATATTTTTATACTCTAGTTAAAATATCAAAGCTTCAGAAATTTTAGAAAATGGTGAGCTCTTTCTCTCTCCTGTGTCAAGGGCTGTTATGAGAATAGGTGCAGAGACAATCTGGACAGCAGCAATCTCAAGACAGATTCCATCAAGTTCCTATCTGTTAGAAGCTGCAGCGCTTGCATTTGGATTCGATATCTAACAATAAGGTGGTATTTTATAAACATTAGTGAGCATGATTTTGCACTGGTCAGCAGAGGTGAAAAATAGGTACTTTTGGAAAACAAATAAAAAAGAAATTGGAGCTGTCTCAATAACTCGTGCAAATTGTAAATTTTCCAAAGTTCAAGTCTTTTGCTCTGGCATAAGAAATTAAAGCTGGCAATTACAATATGGAGGAATCATGGACGCTGGTTCTGCAGGCAAGGGCTGAAAAGTTACTTGACAGTAGTAATAGTCTTTTATTATGTGCAGCATTATACCCTTTGTATATTTAATAGATTTCCTTTCTCCTCTCTGTTGCACCAGAAAGGAATTACCTCATACATTTATATCTGGAGTTTTCTGCCCCTTTTCATGTTAGACATGTCCTTAATATGCAGAAAATGCTTATTCTTTTATGTGTATCTCACAGCTCAGGTCAACTATATTCCCCCTCTACAGTACAGCAAAGGTATTCATTCTAGGCTTCCGGCTTCACAACTGTGGCCTCACTTGGGTGACGACCGGCATCTCTCTCCCTTCTGACTGGAGTATTTCAAGGCTGCACAGTCCCCTTGACTATTCTGTGATTTTTCTTACCAGAAGACAGACTGCCTAAATAGGCCTGCTTGCTTTCTCTTCAGAGACTAATAATAGTATAATTGCCCACAGTTATAAGTTACTGCACAGTTCTTTCTAAGCAAGCACATTTTATTCTTAAGGTAGAAGCATGACAGAGAAAACATAATAAAAACAATAAAACAACCTCCATGCAATCAGAAATCACCCCAACTCCAACATGGGCTCTGGCAGGTGATTAGTCCTTCACGCTCCACAAAGGGGCCTCTTCTGTGACCATGAGTACATAGTAGCCTCAGCT
Organism: Mauremys mutica; assembly: GCF_020497125.1. Lineage (NCBI taxonomy): Eukaryota > Metazoa > Chordata > Testudines > Geoemydidae > Mauremys > Mauremys mutica. The sequence goes on from NC_059072.1 coordinate 116,511,619, forward strand.
CAGAACTAGCACACTCATAGTTTGGAGGGTCTTTGATCTGGGGTTTCCAGAAGCAGGTAATCGGTAGACAATGGAGTTTTCTTCTCAGGGCGTAGCTTCCAAAGACCTCCCAAGTGCCTCCTAGGAAACCCACTTTGTTCTAATCAGTTCTTTGAGGTTCCTAACATTTCCCCAGGGTTTGCATTAGTCACACCTCCTAGAAAAGTTTCATAGAATAACATAGAAACAATTTCATTTTTAATACAATGGATCCCAAAGGTATTAAACTTATTTCAATAAGGTTTATGTAGGCCACTGCAAGACATTGCCCTCTGTTACAGTGTACTCCTTTGGTTATCAGGAATACAGAGCCCAGGTTGGCAGTCAAGGGTTTCTGAATTCTGTATTCATCTCTGCCACAAGCTCCCTTTGTGACCTCTCCATGCCTCAGTTTCCCCATCTGTAAAATGGCTTAATTCACTAATGCTTGTTGGGTGCAATAAGTAGCACAGATATGCCTATACATTTCAATACTCTAGTTAAGGATGTCAGTATTTCTATTATAAACCCCATTCTGCCAGAGTCTGAATTCAGTCCTTATTAACATTTAGCACATTCTGTCTCACCCCAACTGTGTAATTTGTTTCAAACCATAGCACCTGTCATCCCAAAACACTTCCTAAACGAAAGCAAACATTTTTTTAAATGTGGGTGTCCAAATCTATTTAGGCACCTAAAGAAGGGGCCTGATTTTCAGAGGTGCTGAGCAGAATGTAATTTGGCTGGGAGAACACATATATTATCTTGTAGATAGTGGCATGAGATTTTTAAAGACCTCAAATGGTCTGGAGAACCTAGCATTTTATCTCTTATTCAAAATGTAAAGTATAAATATAGGCAGGTCGTCTTGGCACCGATATTTAGTGTGATTTCTTTTGGAAGAGTATTTTCTTATGTGTCCTCATTTTCCATCTGTTCTTGTCTTTCACAAATTTCAGAACTCTCATCCATTTGTCCTTGATGTCAGCTTGTAGTCCCATTGTCTTCAGTCTTGACAACATATAGCACCTTTACAAAGAGCATTAAGATTTTGGGAGAAAAGAGGCTATGTAAAAACAAACTATGTGTATAAGTATCAGGGGCTGGCTTCCCTTCCCCACTTCTTTTTGAAAACTTTGTTTCAAAATTAGAAAATGGTACCATTGCAGGTTTGCCCTCAAAGACTATAGAATTGTATTTATTTGAGATAAAATGTATAAAATAATGATACAAATTGTACAATATTCAAACTAATGTATTTAATTTTAATAATTTAATATTAAATTTGGAAAGTGTCTGCTCACTATGAAAGAGAAATGGTTGAAAATTTTTCAGTGTTTGAATGATTGCAGATTTGGAGGGGTTTTTGCTGGTTTTGGACAGCTTCGACAATGACCAAAATTTTAAAAAGTTTTAAATTTTAACAATTCTTTCCAAAATCGTTTTTAAAAAGTTTCTGCATTTTTCAGCAAGTTCTATTATGACAGGTGCAGTGCAGATCAATTTATCCACTTTATCGAATAGCCACTTTTAAATAGACTCCAGATCTCTTAGAAATGTTTGTTGGGAAGAAGGTGAAGCATCAAAAGGAGAATGGAAGAGCATAGGAACACTTTAGAAGACTACCTGAAAGGAAAAGGAAGGCTGTTAGAAAATGCCCAGTGGTTAGAAAATGTACTTCTTTATATACTTTTACCCAGTTCGATTGAAACCATGATCAGCCCGTGGTTTCTGAGCTATTTTATTGTTGTGCTGCATATTCTCGTTTTGGGTCCCAGTACCGGTGTGGGACTCATGCCTGCAGCGCCTCCTGCTGGTCTCTCAGGGAATTAGCTCATCCAGCCTCTGAAGCACCCTCTGCAGGCCAGTGTCCTGCTGCCACTGGCCCCCGTGTCTCTCCCAGGACCTGGTGCCCCTTGTCTTTGGGGTGCTGTCCCCTGGCAATACCCCCACAGTCTCAGGGTCTCCCCACCCAGGGGAACCCCCAACTCTCTATCTCCACCTTGCTTCAGCCATGGGCTACTGCCAGTCACCATCTAGCCCCCGCTCCCTGGGGCAGACTGCAGTGTAAAAGCCACTCATCATAGGTAAGGGGGTTCGGGCCTGCTGCCTTCCTCTGCCACCCAGTACCTCTTTGGGCCTAGGACCAGGCCCTGCAGCCTGGGGAGTTGTCAGCCTGGAGCTTCCCTGCCCCTCTGGTTCTCCCCAGCCCTGCTTCACTCCCAGTACCCTTTGCTACCAACAGCCAGGCCCTGCTCCCTCCAAGACAGGAGAGAGCAACTCTAGCTCCAAGCTAGCAGCCTTTTATAAGGACCTGCTGTGCCCTGTTTGGGGCGTGGCCCCAGCTGTGCCTGCTTTCCTAAGCAGCCTGGGCTTTTCCTTACAGCCCCGCAGCCCTCTCCCAGGGCTGGCGTTACCCTTTCAGGCCAGGACCGGCTGACCACCCCGCTACAGTTCCAAAATCATGATTATTGCTTGTTTTAGCCCAAAAGTTTGGTATCACCTCCAGCCAGGTGGCTGCATGCTGATAAAGGGGCTGCTTGCCAGATATTTTGCTCACTGCTATATCAGAGACTGGAGATGACCACAGCTAAAGATATTGCAGTGTGGGACTTGAGGATGCAGAACCGACAATATGAAGGCAAGTAGCTTCTGGAAAGGGGACAGAGCACAGGTAGAAGGCAAGATAAGGCACAGAATTGAGTGCCCCAGGGGACTGTGGGAAGCTATTGGCAGACTATCATCTATTAGTTGTTGTGATTGGTCATGCCTTTACATTTTCCTTGCAGTCACATTGAGTTAGCAAAAAACAAGACAAGTTATACCTCAGAGTGTGGTAGCTGCATCATGGTATGTCACAATTGAGGGATGTTGGTGTCTTAACACTGAGCGTGTTAAGAAAATGTGTAACTCATAACAAGTTAAATTTCTAGTGGAGACAAAGTTAGAGTCTTAAATGGTAGCACAAGCAATGCAGAAAATTGGTTCAGCTTGGAGGGGGTCAGGAAAACTGCTCTCGGCACAGTTTTCAGCCAACCCACACAATCCCAAATGGAATCCATTGTAATTGCCTTTCTTTTAAATAAATATCTTCAATACTTTTGTGCATTCTTAAACATGTATATGTAACTGATCTAGTTTCGGGTGACAGTGGAGTTTGAACCTAGGAACCTTCAGCATAAAAGCGCAAACCTCTAGCAGAAAAATTAAGTTTTCTAGCTAACAGCAGTGGCTGACTCCTACACCTCCTATGTAGACCAGCCACTAGATGGGGACAAAGACCCACACTGTCCTAATGTGGATTACACGTACACAGAGCCGTGGATGGGATCATACTCAGCACAGCTAGCTCATCCCGCTGCACAAGCCGTGTCAGCTACACTTCTGTTTTTAGCATGCTAGCTTAATCGGCGCTAGCGCAGGTATGTCTCCTTAAATTGGAAATAACACCTTCCAGCTCCAGTGTAGATATATCCTTAGTGGCATGAGGGCTGACTACAATACTTGGCTCTTAAATCTTTTCTGGCTGCCATTTTTACATGCAAATCATAGGATGCACAAATGAACAAAATGCAAATTGGTGAAGTTCTGTAACTGGAAGAAAGGCTCAGGTTAAAAAAAAAAAGAAATTATACTGATAGTTGCACCAAAAGGCACATTTACATGTTTAAAAGGCTTGAAATACTCAGTAAAATAATTATTAGATATTGGGTCAAATTTATTTTTGGGGTCAATCCACTGAAGTCAGTTATTAATTTGGCCTAAAATTTGCATAAGACTTTAGAGCTGCTGGGAATTTTTCTGCCAGCCCCCACCCATTTCCATTCTTCAACTAGTTCCACTAGGCATGTACCAAGTACTGGCCACATTTTTCAAAATAGGTCCCTGAATACATATTTAGGGAACCTTAATAAGTGGCCTGATTTTCAAAAGTGCTGAGCACCCAGCAGTTCCCATTGAAGTCACACTGGGGGCGCCTAGGTGCAGAGCAGTTTTTAAAATTAGGTCTCTTAGTTGCCTAAATACAGATTTAGGAGCCCAACTTTATACATCCATTTTTTTTTCACATCTTGGCTTCTATTTTCTGTACCTGATATCTTGGCTGTTTAACATTTCATCTGACTGGAAGCTGTCATACAGGTTTTTTTCTGCATAGCCACAAAGCAACTAAGTTGGAGTCAACACTTTTCATTTCCATAAGACCACCCATTTAAGATTCTCCACATGCTTTTTGAGCATTGATTATAGCCTCATGATATTACTGTGAAATAGCCTTGTTTTACAGATGAGGAAGCCGAGGCATAGCTAGGTTAAATGACTTGCCCAAGATTGTATATGTAGCTGGTGGTAAGTGTTGAATGGAACCTAAGCCTACTGATTCACAGTTCTGTGGGTTAATCACAAGACTATCCTTATATATTAATGACAGACTGGTCTTACAGAAGTGAGGGATTTCATTATTCATTTCATTATCTTGCTTACTGAGCTATGGTGTAAAACTTCAAGAAAGGGAGAGGGACAAAGAAGGTAGGGGCGCGTGTGAGAGAGAGAGAGAGAGAGAGAGAATATTCCAGCACTGAATTGCCTCCCTCTTTTGTCTTGTTGCTGGGACAATGGGTAGATCCGATGGTGATTTGAGAGGGAGTGTTATCCTGGGTCAGTCACCTTTCCCATTCTTTCTATTATGAATACATCTTGCAGCTCATTTCTGCCATTATTAATTTTTATTGACAAGTGCAAAGAATCATAGCTACCCAGAATTCAATATGGATAAGGAAAATGCCATAAAGGAGGGGTGGGAAGGGGCTGATCTTTGTTTCGTAGAAGCCCTCAACAATTCTAGTCAGTCAAAGTAGCTGGTCTCATCACTGTATGATGAAATTCTCCTCAACCCCTGTTACTTTCCTCATGCTGAAATAGGTGAGTTGGAACCTAAGCAACCATCCTAGAATCCATGTGGAGACAAGAATGCAGCTGAAGAGGACTGAGAATTGGAATTGTTTACACATCGCTAAGGAAACTTGATATTTTAAGGTACTTCTTTGTCAAATGTCATATTATTTGCAGTGTGTTTGGCCTTCAGTGTCAGGAAACCTAAAAGATAATCTCAGTTTTACCAGTTGCCTACTGCGGAAGAGTCTCCTTTACCTCAAGTGGTGGAGCTGCTTGCTTTGGAACCTGTGATTTGTCAGATCCAGTCTCAAGAGGGGCAGATTCTGAAGACTATGAAGTAGCATGTCTGAGTCAGCAGAATTTTACTACAATTTAGGAATATACCCTTGTCTACTGAAGAATCTTTTCAGAGATAATTTTACATACTCCATATCAAGGAAAGCAATAGGACATGGTTCGGTACTGTGTAAATGTGTTTAAAAAGCCAACTAACATGAGAACCAAACAAGCTTTGTGCACATTCATATACATCACTACTGGTTACAGTGAGATAGAGGACTCTAAAGGATATCAACACACAATGGACTTCAGTTGCATTGTAAAGATAGTAAAACCAGAAGCAATGGCAACTTGCTATCACAAAGTACAACTCAAGTTGAAAGCAAAGAACAATTTTAGCTGAAAATGGCAATAGGAGGGGGAACAGAACTGGGAAAGAGAAGTCTTCAGTTTGTAACCCACACACCTCCTGGGTGTGGTGTTCTGTCCCATCTAGCAGCACGGAGACCACTTAGAGATTAATGAGTCTGCTCTACAGCCTGAGCTAAGGGCCAGCTGGATTTTAGCTCATGCAGTAGAGGCTCATGGACTAAGCTACATAGATCCCAAGTTCAATCCCACCTGCCAACTACCTGGGGGTTGTCGGTGTTACAAACTTACAGGAGAAAGGTTAAAGCAGGTAACAGCTAAATGAACTACGTCTGCGTGGTTCTGTTGCACAAGAGGGGGGCAGGATGCAGAGGGAGTTGTATCCTCTTCATGGGGGCTTACAGAGGGAGGTTTTGGGGGACCAAGCTAGGAAAAGTTGAGGGTGTAGCCAATTAATCCGTGGATTGATGTAATCCTGAACCCACACTGGAGGCCACAAAGAAACATTGCTGCTGTCTTAAGGCCTCTGGAGGAGAAGTCTGTCCTGCCTTCACCTCTAGGAAGCTCTTCTTACAGATTGTGCATTTACCTGGGCTGTGTGCAGGGACCAGAGTTTGGCCCTATATAAAGACATCTGCACAGAGGATGGGACGTTGGAATCAGTGACAAAAGAGGAAGGTGGCCAGACAAATGAGGATTCTAAAAGTGACACAATTAATGAGCTGCTGTTTTCCACCTGCCTTTAACAAAAAGAATGAGATGAAGTATACAAGATTAATTCTAGGGAAGGATGAATTGCACACATTGTGATACCATTGCTAGTTCATCTGCAACAGGTCTCTATATTCTCAGTCTGAAAGTTTGCCACTGCCTCTAACCTTGCAGAGGTGTTTGCTTTTCCTGCCAAGATGTATATAGAAGGGGTTCTCTGCCAGGTTGTGCTGACAATGAGCTGTGAGTGATGACAAACTCTATACCCCAGGTTTCTATGCAAACAAAGGGTGGTTGCAAATGACACCAAATCTAGCTGGGAGTGAAGTGACTAGTGGTGTCCCACAGGGGACAGTATTGGGTAACTGTTTTACTTAACAGCTGTTATAAGGGATCTGAAGTCTGAAGTGAAACATACATTCATTAAATTTGCAAACAGTCCCAAGTTAGCAAGGGCTACACACATAAAGGAGGGCAGAGATAAAAGTCAAGTGCATCAAGAAAGCTGGAAAGTTGGAGAGGGAAATGTATGAAATGTCAACTGGCCAGTGAGCTCCTACTCTGATCTGATGCTGTAATATACACTATCCACAGATCAATACTGCAGTAGCAGAACTGATGTGTAGCCAGCTGGGCCTATAGGAGGCGAGGTCTTTACAAACATTAATTCATGCTGTAAAAAACTAAACAGGGGTCTGAGACAAAATCCTGTCTTCAAATGGCCTCTAAACTTTCAAGAGTTCATAG